>NC_069501.1:793565988-793788488 GCF_027579735.1 Bombina bombina | reverse complement strand
ACATATAAATGTCTATTGGGAATGACATACCCACTCTTCTTCATGCCAGTCTACTTGAAGAGACGACCTGCTATTTCGTCCTGTCCACCTTGCCACCAGAGTGTCTTGGTCATTCCTCAGCATGACCTGGTCCACCTCACTTGAAGTGGGAGATGCTTTAGATGCAATGTAGTCCGGCCGAGCAGCATTGAGTCCGTGTATTGAATTGGCTAACAATTTGCAGTCACACACTGTGACAAGTTGTCTTGTCTGCACACAAATTAATGTAAAAATCAACACAGGTCACAACTACATTAGCAACACATTTTCTTTGTTTTTAATTGTTAAATGATTAATGATATTTTAGAAGTGAATGTTTTATTTGAACACATTTCACAACAGGCAAGACATAAAGCATTTTGAATTTAAAAAATGATAACAATGCTTCTAATTAAGTCATTCCGTTGTTTTCTGATTAGCATTTTTCTGTTTGAGCAGTGAGCATCTGTATGCAATCAAAAGTATAGCCTGCCATATGAGGAATGTGGCTTTAAAAAGGCATAAAGGTAATACCTTATGCAATAGTCATTAAATTATTAAGATTTTATGGTCCATTAAAGTGTATTATTCATAACAACCACGTTGCAAAACAAGTAAACAACCATTGCATAAAAATAAATATGACACCAGCCATTCTTACCTTGTCTGCCAAAATGGCAAGCGTTCTCTCAAGGCCATTGGCTGATCTGTCCTTGGCAGCTCTAGAAAGTCGTTCTGCATAATAACTGACTTGTGTTTTGAGTGTATTGATGTGTGCAATGATCTCTTTTGCCCTAATAATATCCTGAGGTATGTAAACAATGGACTGTGGGCACGCTGTTGTACTGGAAGAGAAAACACAATGATTTGAATGGTTCCATAGTTTATGCCAACCATACTTGTGAGTAGAATTGAAATAAAATGGTGCACACGCACAAAAACAAATGGTATGACTATAAAATGATTACTTAATGAATAACCTGTGGTTACCCAAAATAAAATTGTGACTTGAATCATGGGTTTTGCTAAGAAACCAAATTAATCAATATTATCATTTATTTATAGAGCGCCAACAGTTTCTGCAGCACTACTTAATGAGTCAAAAATGGCAAATATTGGACACTTTCATTCTTTTAAAAGGGTAATATTGTGGTAACTAGATTAGTAAGTACTATTATTGTTGTATGTAAACAAGTGAAATCCTTGGAGAGTTTCAAATACTTATTTGTATTACAAACACTGTTTACATATTACTTTTTTATTTGCATTTGAATTAATATATGTAATGCAGTGTTTTTGGTTTATTCTATATTGTCCAAGGTGTTTCTTTAGTTTCTGTGTTACAAAGGACCTGCTTAAAAAACTTAAATTATGCTAACCTGATAATTTTCTTTTCTTCAGATGGAAATAGTCCACAGCTGCATTCATTACTTTTGGGAAATACAAACCTGGCCACCAGGAGGAGGCAAAGACATCCCAGCCAAAGGATAAAATACTCCTCCCACTTCCCTCATCCCCCAGTCATTCTGCCGAGGAACAAGGAACAGTAGAAGAAATAACAGGGTAAAAAGGTGCCAGAAGAATAAAAAATATGAGACGCCCCACAGAAAAAAATACGGGTGGGGAGCTGTGGACTCTTTCCATCTGAAGACAAGAAAATGATTAGGTAAGCATAATTTAAGTTTTTCTTCATAAATGGAAAGAGTCCACAGCTGCATTCATTACTTTTGGGAAAACAATATCCAAGCTAAAGAGGACACTGAATGCAAAAATGGGAGGATACAAGAGGCGGCCCATTCTGAGGGCACCAGGCCTGAAAACCCCTACCCAACAACATCGTACAAAGCCGAGAACTACTTTGAAAAAGAAAAGTAAAAGGCCCAAGGACCCTGACCACAGATAGTCCACAGCCTTGCTAGAGACCGCAGGAACTAGACTCGACTGAGTCAACAGCCTCCAAGAGACACTGTCCCCAGCAGTCGGTCTCCAAACAACACACCCCTTACTAAAGAAAGACCGTATTCTTCCACAAAGAAGAAAAGGCATGAAGAAAACATGATTGTACTTGTAAAGAACGGCTTTACCAAGTTACCAAGTCGCAAAAAGGTATCTAAGAATATCGAAATATTCAGAATGAAACCTTGTGCAGCAAGCTCAGATAGGTCTGACGAACAACACCTGAAGCAAAAACACTGCACGCTGCAGTCATCTAAAAATGACTCTGAAACTTAAATACTTGCAGGGCAAGTAGAAAGCAGCTGAAGATAGGATCCTTCAAATTTCTAAGTATAAACTAACGAGCGGATAACGACGCATGCTATCTAAGAGCCGCCAGTCCTTCCCACATATCTTGAATGTGGAGAAAGGAGAAACCTCAAAAAGGCTTACTGTACCTCAAATGCTCTGAGGACGAAAAAGCAGAGCAACAGATCTCAGATCCTGCTCCAACACCAGACCAGCCCAAGCGACAGACATGTCTGATAGACAGGGGAACAGAAAGACCCCAACCACAAGTCCCCAGGGAATGGAAAGAAAAAGGGGGGACTCAACCACCCCAACTCATAAGGAAGATAAACAATCCCCTCCAAAGGGAAGGGCACAGATAAGAACAGCGTACATGTCCACAAAACATGAACCCCTAGTATGACCAAAACACAGACGAATGAAAAATCATCAAAGAGCTTGGAAAAAGAGACAGCACCTCCTATCGCCCCTGATAATGGAGACGACTAACTCCAGAAGGAAGATAGACCCTCACTGCCTTCACTTCCTAATTATGCGGCCAAAGCCACCAGAAAAACCGGACGAAGTCCAGAAAGTCTCGACCCAAAGAAAGAGAACCTCTAAAAGGAAAAAGTCCTAAAAGGACACTTCCAAAGAGACCATGAAAGGCAAAACCGTAAGAATGGCGGTATGAAGGACCTAAATCCTCCAAGCCTCCAACCCACAATGGGAAGGAACACTCTAGTTCCCAAAAAATTTGGAAACGACTGAGCATGTTGCTGCGGATATCAACGGACTCCCGGCCCACTAGATAGAAAGTTGAATTAAGACTGAACTAATCCCCCATGCCCCTAAGCAACCACGGAACCTCAAGTCCTCTCAGGATGCAAGTTGACGCTTGTAAAATAAAACAAGACAATCACATAAATCATATTGTGATCACTAGGCGCCCTCACAGGACGTAAAAAGGTGCTATGTGTCTGAACTAGTGTCTGAACTAGGCATCAAAAGACAGAAGGATTTGTACCCAGTCAGGACCAGCCTGAACCAAGGGCCCCAGCACTGTCAAGGCCACATAGAGTCTCCCCCAAAGATGGAGGGATAAAGAACAGTCAGAAAGACTCTTGTAAACAGTGCAACCACAAAATCGTGAGTATCAATTCCAGAGAGGAAAGTTCGCGAAGGAAACATCATACCACAACATGAGCTTTAGACCAAATAAAAGTCATCCTCTCCGGATGAAAATAAAAGATAAGGCAACCCGTAGGTTATCGCCCAGGAAGAACGGACAGACCCGCAGGACCAGCCCAACAGGGGTTCGAGACTTCCAAGCTCAAAACTGGAAAAGGATACTCAAATAAAAAAAGACTATAAGAAGAGTACTTCCTCCCCTTATGTCTATGTATGCAAGCCAGTCGAAGAGTAAGACTGAGAATCCCCAGACCCATTAAGAGTGGGATCCACCAGCAACGCCAAAAACGTGCCTTAGTAGGACACAAAGGCGCGCCAGTCTACAACGAAAGGCGCAACATACCTCCGCTAGGACAAAAGGAAACACCTGCCCCAAAGTTTGACCCCCTGAGGCCTCAGGGGCAGTCGCTCCCCCGGAAGGCTGAACTGGATCAGGCGATCCCATGCCTGACGAGCCCCGGTTAATGAAACACAGACAATATCGTAACCACACTCCCGGGAGGTGCAGATGCACCATCACCAAAGATATGGCCATGCGGAGCCATGTCGTAACCTCCTGTGGGAACAGGCCACACTGCCTTGAAAGGATAAGTAGCGTTTGAGTTGATGGTAGGGAACTCGTCTCATGACTAATAGAATCCCCAGAGACAGATGGCTCAGTAGGCACCCGATTCCCCGATCCCGAGGAACAAAGCTCTCTAAAACGGCATTCGGAACATAACTGATGGGCATGTATCACCCGGGCCAATTCATATTCTTCGCAAGAAGTAGAGTCTGAATCAGAGACATCAGTCTCCAAGAATCCTCCATAAGTGGGACACTGCTGCATTCAGAGAACCAGACACCAGCGAGGATTTATCCGTCGACACGCGGTCAGGAAAACGGAAATTGAGTCACAAGGTAAACCATGCAGTCCATGCAAAAGCGTGCCCAACCGAAAAGGCTGCGTCACTAGACATATGCCATTATTTTCCAAAATAGCCATGAGCCGAAGCAACACTACACAGTAGTAGTAGACAGAATCACATAAGCATGATTATAAACCCCCCTGTTCAATAATCCCCCTCAGGAGATATTAACCCTTAATTCCTAGATACAAAAAGGAGCCTCACTGAGACCCTATGTTAAAGTTATCCCCGAAAGGTTGTAACCCCTCTCAGATAAACAGTTGAAATTACAATACATCCATTATGAAAGTAAACAAACAATCTTCTTGGAATCTACGCCGTGGAACAGGAACACGGCCCTTCAAGTGTGACAGATAGCGTTGCTTCTGCCATGGACTTGAGAGAAAAAAGCAGGCAGCAAAACTAGTCAACGCTGATTGCTTGTGGAGCTGTTAAAATGAGTAGGGATGGTTTTGCAGAAAGACTCTCCCTGCATCTCTGGACTCTAACTTTCACCCATGCTCTCACTGAGAGGCTGACAGGATTACTTAAAACTCTAGTCCCATGCCGAAGAGTACTACCCTCCATAAGAGACTATCGAAAACTTCTGACACTTCTCTGCCAGCCTCCTGGGATGAAAGGCAAAGAATGACTGGGGGATGAGGGAAGTGGGAGGAGTATTTAAGCCTTTGGCTGGGGTGTCTTTGCCTCCTCCTGGTGGCTTATTTTAATTTAAAAAATAAGAATATTTAATTTTACTTGGCTACACCTACAGTGGAGCAAAAAAGTATTTAGTCAGCCACCAATTGTGCAAGTTCTCCCACTTAAGAAGATGAGAGAGGCCTGTAATTTTCATCATAGGTATACCTCAACTATGAGATACAAAATGTGGAAACAAATCCAGACAATCACATTGTCTGATTTGGAAAGAATTTATTTGCATATTATGGTGGAAAAAAAAGTATTTGGTCACCTACAAACAAGCAAGATTTCTGGCTCTCACAGACCTGTATATGCTTCTTTAAGAGGCTCCTCTGTCCTCCACTCATTACCTGTATTAATGGCACCTGTTTGAACTTGTTATCAGTATAAAAGACACCTGTCCACAACCTCAAACAGTCACACTCCAAACTCCACTATGGTGAAGACCAAAGAGCTGTCGAAAGGACACCAGAAACAAAATTGTAGACCTGCACCAGGCTGGGAAGACTGAATCTGCAATAGGCAATCAGCTTGGTGTGAAGAAATCAACTGTGGGAGCAATAATTAGAAAATGGAAGACATACAAGACCACTGATAAACTTCCTCGATCTGGGGCTCCACGCAAGATCTCACCCCGTGGGGTCAAAATGATCACAAGAAAGGTGAGCAAACATCCCAGAACCACACGGGGGGACCTAGTGAATGACCTGCAGAGAGCTGGGACCAACGCATCAAAGGCTACCATTAGTAACACACTACGCCGCCAGGGACTCAGATCCTGTAGTGTCAGACGTGTCCCCCTGCTTAAGCCAGTACATGTCTGGGCCTGTCTGAAGTATGCTAGAGAGCATTTGGATGATCCATAAGCGGATTGGGAGAATGTCATACGGTCAGATGAAACCAAAGTAGAACTATTTGGTAGAAACACAACTCGTCGTGTTTGGAGGAGAGAGAATGCTGAGTTGCAACCAAAGAACACCATACCTACTATGAAGCATGGGGGTGGCAACATCATGCTTTGGGGCTGTTTCTCTGCAAAGGTAACAAGATGACTGATCCGTGTACATGAAAGAATGAATGGGGCCATGTATCGTGAGATTTTGAGTGCAAACCTCCTTCCATCAGCAAGGGCATTGAAGATGAAACGTGGCTGGGTCTTTCAGCATGACAATGATCCCAAGCACACCGCCCGGGCAACGAAGGAGTGGCTTCGTAAGAAGCATTTCAAGGTCCTGGAGTGGCCTAGCCAGTCTCCAGATCTCAACCCCATAGAAAACCTTTGGAGGGAGTTGAAAGTCCGTGTTGCCCAGCGACAGCCCCAAAACATCACTGCTCTAGAGGAGATCTGAATGCAGGAATGGGCCAACATACCAGTAACAGTGTGTGACAACCTTGTGAAGACTTACAGAAAACGTTTGACCTCTGTCATTGCCAACAAATGATATATAACAAAGTTATGAGATGATCTTTTGATATTGACCAAATACTTATTTTTCACCATAATATGTAAATAAATTCTTTCCAAATCAGACAATGTGATTGTCGGGATTTGTTTCCACATTTTGTCTCTCATAGTTGAGGTATACCTATGATGAAAATTAAAGGCCTCTCTCATCTTCTTAAGTGGGAGAACTTGCACAATTGGTGGCTGACTAAATACTTTTTTGCCCCACTGTATACCAAGAAATAATTTGGGCAAACAGTGAAATGATCGACCCTCACTGCGTCTCTGAGGAACACACCAATCAAAAAATAAATGGTGTATAATTGCTCTGTGAGTATGAAAAAACAGAATTTATCAGTAGATATAAATCCAGTATTCTCGCACACCCTCTTGGCTCTGTATTGAATATGAAACTATGGGTAGGGCATAAAGAATGAAGGAAGAATTGCCTGCAGTGTCAGTCCTACGGAATAAGTTGTTCCCTCACATGGATATAGCAGCAATCGTGACACGTTCTTCTTAAACTTTCCAAAAAACAGAACAACATACTTAACTCCATAGAAAATGTTTATATGGAACTGTGAGAATCAAATCTAAACTATAGAATATCATTATTTTTAAGAAATGCACCCAAGACAGTGGGACATATTCCAGTCTGGACTAAATATATGCTGGTCACAAAATTATGTTATATTAAAAAGATGTAAATTGCAAATAAAGTCAACTATGAACAATATTTATCCATATCTAACCATTCAGCAAAAATGAGACTTTGCCATCTGAGTAGCACATCTTAAAACAAATACCAAATTACAGTGTCTCTGTTTAACTTACGTAGAGAATGCAAATAATGTATAATTTACATCCTTTTGCTGCCCTCATATTTTTCTATGGTAACAAAAGAAATAGGCACTCAGTGCTTCCACATACACTGTAGGTAGCTGCCTTTAGTCTCATGAGCATGATAAGCTATTTCCTACAATTCATGACTCACTCAAAATATTGTTGTGGCAAAGTTTTAAGAAAAAAAAAGAAAAGAAAAAAGAAAGAGTCCACAACTTCATTCATTACTGTTGTGAATATCAACACTTGGCCACAAGAAGGAGGTAAAGACACCCAGCCAAAGGCTATAAATATCCCTCCCACTTCCCCTACCCCCCCAGTCATTTGGTCGAGGGTACAAGGAAAAGCAAGAGAAACATTAGCGTATAGAGGTGCCAAAAGAAAAAATAACAGGGAAGCTGCCAGGAAAGAAAGGAAATTATCTGGTTAGCAAACATTTTGCTTTCTTTCCAAAGGCAGGGAGAGTCCACAACTTCATTCATTACTGTTGGGAACCAATACCCAAGCTCCAGAGGACCCAGAATGAATAAAACAGGAGGGAAAAAAAGGAAAGGCGGACTCTAATCTGAAGGCACCACAGCCTGTAGCACTTTTCTCCCAAAAGCTGCCTACTCAGAAGCAAAAACATCAAATTTATAGAACTTTGAAAAAGTATGTAAGGAGGACCAGGTAGCTGCCTTAAAAATCTGACCATAGAAGCTTCATTTTTGAAAGCCCAGGAAGAAGAAACTTCTCTAGTGGAATGAGCCATTATCCTCTTAGGAGGCTGTTGTCCAGCCGTCTCATAAGCCAAACGGATGATACTTCTCAGTCAGAAAGATAATGAAGTCACAGTGGCCTTCTGACCCCTGCGCTTACCAGAGTATAACACAAACAAGGAAGAGGATTGCCTGAAATTCTTACAAGTCTGAATATAGAATTTTAAGGCACGTACAATGTCCAGATTGTGGATCAAACGTTCCCTCGAGGAAGGAGGATTAGGACAAAGGGAAGGAACAACAATTTCCTGATTGATGTGTTTCGAGACTACCTTAGGTAGGAAACCTAACTTAGTACTTAAAACCACTTTAACAGCATGGACAATAAGGTAAGGCGGATCACACTGTAAAGCAGAAATCTCAGAGACTCTGTGAGCTGAGGCAATAGCCAACAAAATCAAAACCTACCAGGATAGAAGCTTAAGATCAACAGAATGGATAGTTTCAAACGGAGCCTGCTGCAAAACACGAAGAACAAGGTTAAGGATCCGAGGAGGAGCAACAGGTTTAAACACAGGCCTGATTCTAGCCAGAGCCTGAACAAAGGACTGTACATCTGGAAGATCTGCAAATCTTTTGTGCCGAGATCTGATCCTTCAGAGGACTGGCGGATAAACCCTTTTACAAACTATCTTGGAGAAAGGAAAGAATTTGTGTAACCTTCACCTTATGCCATGGTAGACTGCATTCGCCATACTTTGTGGTAAATACGGCGAGTGACCAGCTTGCAAGCCTGGATTAAAGTTTCTATCACACTTTTCAAAAAACCTCTCTTGGATAAGACTAAAGGATCAATTTCTTTCCACGCAGTCAGTCTCAGAGAATTGAGATTTTGATGTAGGAAAGGACCCTGAGTCAGAAGGTCCGCAACGACAAGGTAACCTCCACAGAGGGTAGGAGGACATTCTTATTAGATCCGCAAACCAAGTCCTTCGTGGCCACAAAGGAACTATTAGAATCAGCGGAGCGTGCTCCTGCTTGTTGCGAGTCACTACTCGAGGAAGAAGGGCCAATGGAGGAAAAAGATATATGAAATTGAACCTCAATGGAACCGCTAATGCGTCTACCAATTTCACTTGAGGATCCCTCATTCTCGACCCGTATCTGGGTAGCTTGGTATTGAGACGAGAAGTCATGAGGTCTATCTCCGGAACCTCCAATCTGAGAGTTATCTCTGAGAACACATCGGGGTGGAGAGCCCTATAGTGACGAAAGGCAAAGAATGACTGGGGGGATAGGGGAAGTGGGAGGGATATGTATAGCCTTTGGCTGGGGTGTCTTTGCCTCCTCCTGGTGGCCAGGTGTTGATATTCCCAACAGTAATGAATGAAGTCGTGGACTCTCCCTTCCATTGGAAAGAAAAATGTTGATGTTAATAGGTCCTGTGTGTCACTGAAACAGCATCAGCAAAATAGGGATAAGCATATCTCCCATGGAAAAATACTACATTGATAATATCTTCTAGCAGATTGAGAGTGAGGAAATGTAATTATTGGTTAGCAATTTAAGCTTTTACATGCATACACACGCACAAAATACTTTGTTTTACATCATATTGTCAGTTGATTTATCGTGAGCATGAGATGCGCTTGCATTTTGAGTTCAAAACCTGAAGGCAAACATAAAAGCAAAGTACTACAAAGCATGAAATGGGAAATCACGTATGCAAAAAATGAATGAAATAAAACACGCAAAATTATGCCAAACAAAATGTGTGTTAAACAGCACAAGCACACATCTTCAGGATGCTGCAAAACATTAAAAACTCACCAACTTTCCTCAAAACTGCTACAAGAAAAAAATCAATACAACAATATATTACTATAAATCGTCAGTGCCACAATGAATTGCTATAATCAGTTCATTAAAAAATAAAAAATATAGTATGAAGGCTTTGCAATATTCTTTTCCTTTTTCGGTAGAAAGTGCTTTGCATAAGGCCATTCCAATCCATTAGAAAACACCATTAGAAAATCACAGTTATCCTATGCTTCGAATGGTTTTGTACCATGTAAATGTCACCAATACAGTGGAGTGGTATTGGGAAAACAATTTTCAAGCAGCTTTTCAGAGGATTTGTTGGACTTGTCTATTTCTATAGTATGGACCAGTTGGAAACCTATTTTGGATTATTTAGAATGGAGTCTCTTTCGGCTAAGTTAGCGCATGCTCACATATTAAGAAACATAAATTAAAAGCTAATGTACACGTTTATACTATGAATTGTATTGTTTACAACTTAAATCCGTTAATGAATGAGAATGATCATTTATTGTATTTATGATGTGTTTAGCCTTTTATAAAATTTTAAAATATATAAATTACCCAAAATTCTATGAAAATGTTAATTGAACATTATTTATTGGTATTATTGGTTAAACAAAAAGTATGTACTCAACCACATTAAGCATTCATCATCATTACTGAATAAATTATCTTGCAGGTTTTATGTGGCTGTATATAGTGCTAGATTACCAGTGGTGTGCTAACTATCGCTATCTCGTTAACTCAGCTAGACGAGGACTTTTTGGGTGAGTCGGGTTGTGCTCGTATTACAAGTTGAAAGTAAAAAATATTGCAACTGTGTTAACTTCTTCTCCTATAGAAGTCAATGGAGAGCAAAAAAAAAATAATAAAAAAAATAATAAAAAAAATAAATAAGCCATAACTCGCACACCAACCCGACCATGTATATTCAAGAGCGCTAAACCCAACATGAAATATTATTTCACATTCCAATGTTCTTCACAAGGAAGAATATTTTCTATTTATTCTTAGCCCTAGACGGAGGAGACCCAGCACTAACGGTTAGATATCACGGAACAAGTTCTTCCCAGCGGTTGGATATACATATGCAGGATACTGGTGCATTGACCTATGCATCTCAATCCACATAATCCCGCTACATAAAGCAAAACGGACCACCGTGACAACCGCTAAATTATTGTCATACATACACACACACATATACATCATATACATATTTAGCCCTTTGCATGCCTTTTTTTAATGCATTTTTTTAAAAATAATTTTTATTAGTGTTATTATCAGTGTAACTGTACTGTTAAATATATTTTTTATGTTTTTTGTGCAACTTTTTAGTCTTGCATAACAGTTTACCAGAGCTCTGAAGTCGCACTAACGTGATACATGTTAAATTCAAATGCACTTAAGCGAACGCGTTTACTTTCAACTTGTAATACAAGCGCTACTTCTGATGCGCGCAAAGAGCCATGATTAACCCATTATCGCTCACACGCAACAGTTAGTGATCCACATGTAATCTAACCCATAGTCAGCTTCTGCATAGGTGTGCGGAATTTGGGTGGCTAAATTAACTCAAATGGTTGCTTGTCTAATGGACTGAAATGACACAGAAAATGACCTACATTGCATATTGTATTTTTGCATTCCAAATTAAAGTGAATGTAAATTTTAATGCTAAAGTGCCCGGTTTTTAAAATTTAATTCATCAAAATTTACATTTCACTCCTGTTGTGAAAAAAAACTTACCTTTTAATCTTCACAGCAGCTCCAGCTTCCTCCGCCTGTCGCAAAGCCTTTTCCTGGGTCTAAAATGAGGAATCTGGCTTCCTCCAATCACGGCGTTGAATCAGACACTGATTCCCCCGGGGGGGAAGCTGTGATTGGAGGGTGACCTATCCATCATTTCTGATATCAGAAATGGCTTGTGACTACTGGAGGAAGCTGGAGCTGCTGTGAAGATTAAAAGGTACGTTTTTTTTCACAACAGGAGTGAAATGTAAATTTTGATTAATTAAAGTGCCCCTGTTTTTAATCGAATTTTTTTAAAAATGGGCACTTAAGCATCAAAATTTACATTCACTTTAAGGAAGCAGAAACAATGTAGCTTATGCAGATTATGTTTTGGAAAAAAAAGTGAACGAGTATTTAACCCAAAAGCAAATCAGAGTAACAATGTAGGTCATTTTCTAATCCTAAACCTTTTAAACCATGTATGAAAAATACTTGCTTAGACTTTAATGGTGAGCTTTATAAAAAAAAAAGCAATATTAAGAAAACAGACATGCTAATATTAGTTGTCCTTGAGGTTTCATGTCTGTATTCTAATACTAAAATGAGAATAATTTGCTGCATGCTTTATATTTTAGCTTTGCTTGTTTAAACGGTTTGTGCTCAGTAAACAGTCACATGGCTAATGCAGGCACTTTGTAGCATTTAGTAATTTGCTTTTCAGACCCACTAGAAAGTGTGAGACAAATAGAATGTTTTTATACAAAGGCTAACCGCATCCCACAACCAACATAGTGTAACATATACCTTGCAAGCACATTACTACATCAAGTTCTCTTTGGTACTGGACAGATACAAAATATTACCCACTACCACTGCAGGGTGAAAGACTGATCAAGTTTAGTAAGTACTGCAATATGTAACACATTGACAGCATTGACTTTATATTAAACATTGTATAATGTCATTTCATTCAAATTTCATAATTGCTCTATGAAGGTTTTAAAAACGGGACAAATAATATATTTTAAATGTTATATTAGTTTTAAGGATATTACGTCTGGACGACATGTTAAGCTTGTATGTATATATCTCCAAAAAAGCAAATATGTGTATTACTTTATAATGCTGATATTAATTATGGTAGTCATTCTGTCTGAATCACACGCAGATTAAAAAATACAATGATTCATGGAATGATTAGCCTGGGCCTCTTTACAAAACTGCAGCTGTATATGATGTATTATATTGTCTGCCTCACCCACACACCTTGTCATATTTAAACACTGTCAGCTCTAAATATATATTTAGAAAAAATGTTGACTGTACGCTGGTTTTTAGCTCATCATGTAATTTGTGACTAGAAAAAAAAAACGTCACTGTCAAATTTTTGGCATGTTCCCCTAAAGCAGGGATGTCAAATGAATTTGAGTTGCGGGCCATGTTCCATACAAGTGCAACTCACACAGGCAGCACATTACCTACATATCTTGCCATTGCTTTGTTTGTGAATTTAATGTTATATTCTTTGGGGACACTAATCAATTCTTTGCAAATAATGCCAGTTTGACACCCCTCACCTAAAGGGACATGAGATCCAAAATTTGTCTTTTTGCATTCAGACAGTGCATGTGATTTTAAACAGCTTTTCAATTTACTTCTGTTATCAAACTTGCTTCATTCTCTTGATATCTTTTGTTCAAGTAGCAGCAACGCTCTACTGGGAGCTAGCTGAAAACATCAGATGAACAAATAAAGAGGCATTTACATTCAGCCACCAATCAGCAGCTAGCTTTCCAGTAGTGCTTTGCTGCTCCTGAGCCTACCTAGGTATGCTTTTCAACAAATTATACCAAAAGAACAAAATCATTTAAAAAAAAAAAGTAAATTGGAAAGTTGTTTAAAACTGCACGCTCTATCTATAAAACTGCACGCTCTATCTATAAAATTTGGTATTTCCTGTCCCTTTAAAGGGATGCTGAACCCCAATTTTTTTCTTTCATGATTCAGATAGAGCGTGAAATTTTAAGCAACTTTCTAATTTATCATTTTTCTTCGTTCTCTTGCTATCTTTATTTGAAAAAGAAGGCATCTATGCTAAGGAGCCAGAAAATTGTTGGTTCAGAACCGTGGACAGCACTTGTTTATTGGTGCTGTCCAATCAGCAAGGACAACCCAGGTTGTTCACCAAAAATGGGCCGGCATCTAAACTTGCATTCTTGCTTTTCAAATAAACATACCAAGAGAATGAAGAAAATTTGATAATAGGATTAAATTAGAATACATGCTCTATCTGAATCACTAAAGAAAAAAATTGGGTTCAGTGTCCCTTTAAGATTTTGTCTATACCCCTGTTCTATTGGCGCAAAGGAAATAGAACCATGTTGTATATAATTGTAAAACGGAGTGTTTTATATATTATGTTCAATCGTGGCAGTCACTGGCAGGAATGGGTCTTTTTGGTTATAGGCTTTATTGTTATAAACTGTTCCAAACTCAATCCAGGAACTTAGCCCGAATAGGAAGGGTCTGTTTCTCCTGGTGTTTGTTATGATTTTCTTACTTTAAAACTACAACTGGATATAAAAATAAAGAATGTCAAACTACATTCAGGGTAATGGGGTTAAAGATTATCTGCTCATTTTAAGATCAAACCTACAAACAGGTACCAAATATTAGTTAGCCCAGAGAAAGCTATTAAACTCTATAAAAGGAAACTTGCAGACTGTGCTGCATAATTCAAATCCTTTTTTTATTTTCTGAATGAGGTATTTTATTTTAATGAATACGGTATTCAAAACCTTTTATGAATAGCCTCTTTTTTTCTGAATAATTTTTTTATTATTCACATTCTTGCAGAATACAGTACATCCTATTATACTGTATGTTTAATTTCTTCTTCAACCTTTTATTTAAGTAGCGCAGTGACTCATCTTGTCAAATAACCAGACTAGGGCTTTTCTGTGTGACAATAACTATATTAATGTATAACCGAGTTACTATTCTAGCACTGATTAACCATTTAAATGGCAGTGTGGGCTGCAATACAATTCCTACTAAATACCATAATCAACAAATGCATACCAAAGAGACAAGGCAATACCACATACTTTGAATTCCAAATGGGCAGTAGATTTTCTTTTGACAAATATAAGGAATTCCTTCCATTTCCCTGTCCCTGTATCATGTGACAGCCATCTGTGAATCACAGACTCATATACGTATACATTGATTTCTTGCACATGCTCAGTAAGAGCTGGAGCCTATTAAAGTGTGCACATAAAAATACTGTGCAAAATTTGATAATAAAAGTCAATTGGAAAGTTTTTTGTTTTTTTAATTGCATGCCCTATCTGAATTTATTTTGACTTTAGTGTCCATTTGAATGAGTTTGGCAGTTCAAAAATGTCAAAATGCCCTGAGAAAAGAGGCAGACTTTAAGGGCTTAGAAATTGGCATATGAGCCTACCTAGGTTTAGCTTTCTACAAAGAATACCAAGAGAACAAAGCAAATGTGATGATAAAAGTAGATTGGAAATAAAATTGCATGCCCTGTCTAAATTATAGAGCTTTAATTTTGACTAGACTGTCCCTTTAATGCTAACTTAACCCCTTAACGACCGAGGACGTGCAGGGTACGTCCTCAGAAAAAAGGCAGTTAATGCCTGAGAACGTACCCTGCACGTCCTCGGTGTGGAAAGCAGCTGGAAGCGATCCTGCTCGCTTCCAGCTGCTTTCCGGTTATTGCAGTGATGCCTCGATATGGAGGCATCCTGCAATAACCTTAAATGGCCATCCGGTGCAGAGAGAGCCACTCTGTGGCCCTCTCTGCACCGGACATCGGTGGCCGGTAACGTTGGTGGGTGGGAGCTGACTTGGGAGGCGGGTGGGCGGCCATCGATGGGCCGGGTAATGTAGAGGGGGGCGGGATCGGGGGCGGGGGCGATGGGGGCGCGCACAGGCGCGCGCGCGTGCACGCCGGGCGGCGGGCGGGCGCGTGCACGGGGCGGGAGCGGGTGGGAACCGCTACACTACAGAAAAGACTGTGTAAAGCTTTTTATTTAAAAAAAATAAACAACAGTCAAAGGTATCTAGGAGGGGGTGGGGGTTTGTTCTTTGGTGGGTAGGGGAGCTACACTACAGAAAATGGGGAAAAAATTAAAAAGCAACTGTTTTTTTTATAAACTGGGTACTGGCAGACAGCTGCCAGTACCCAAGATGGCGGCCATTAAGGCAGAGGGGGAGGGTTAGACAGCTGTTTGGTGGGGGATCAGCCAGGTTGGGGGCTAAGGGGGGCTCCTACACAGCAGCATATGTAAATATGCTTTTAAAAAAAAACCAAAAAGCCTAAATATATATTTTATTTTAGTACTGGCAGAGTTGCTGCCAGTACTTAAGATGGCGGGGACAATTGTGGGGTGGGGGAGGGAAGGGAGCTGTTTGGGAGGGATCAGGGGGTCTGATGTGTCAGGTGGGAGGCTGATCTCTACTCTAAAGCTAAAATTAACCCTGCAAGCTCCCTACAAACTTCCTAATTAACCCCTTCACTGCTAGCTATAATACACATGTGATGCGCAGCGGCATTTAGCGGCCTTCTAAGTACCAAAAAGCAACGCCAAAGCCATATATGTCTGCTATTTCTGAACAAAGGGGATCCCAGAGAAGCATTTAGAACAATTTGTGCCATAATTGCACAAGCTGTTTGTAAATGATTTCAGTGAGAAACCTAAAATTGTGAAAAATTTAACTTTTTTTTTAATTTGATCGCAATTGGCGGTGAAATGGTGGCATGAAATATACCAAAATGGGCCTAGATCATTACTTGGGGTTGTCTACTACACTACACTAAAGCTAAAATTACCCCAAAAAGCTCCCTACATGCTCCCTAATTAACCCCTTTACTGCTGGGCATAATACACGTGTGGTGCACAGTGGCATTTAGCATCCTTCTAATTACCAAAAAGCAACACCAAAGCCATATATGTCTGCTATTTCTGAACAAAGGGGATCCCAAAGAAAAATTTACAATCATTTATGCCATAATTGCACAAGCTGTTTGTAAATAATTTCAGTGAGAAACCAAAAGTTTGTGAAAAAATTTGTGAAAAAGTAAACGATTTTTTGTATTTGATCGCATTTGGCGGTGAAATGGTGGCATGAAATATACCAAAATTGGCCTAGATCAATACTTTGGGATGTTTACTAAAAAAAAATATATACATGTCAATAGATATTCAGGGATTCCTGAAAGATATTAGTGTTCTAATGTAACTAGCGCTAATCTTGAAAAAAAAATGGTTTGGAAATAGCAAAGTGCTACTTGTATTTATGGCCCTATAACTTACAAAAAAAGCAAAGAACATGTAAACATTGGGTATTTCTAAACTCAGGACAAAATTTAGAAACTATTTAGCATGGGTGTTTTTTGGTGGTTGCAGATGTATAACAGATTTTGGGGGTCAAAGTTAGAAAAAGTGTGTTTTTTTCCATTTTTTTCTCATATTTTATAATTTTTTTTAAAGTAAATTATAAGATATGATGAAAATAATGGTATCTTTGGAAAGTCCATTTAATGGCGAGAAAAACGGTATATAATATATGTGGGTACAGTAAATGAGTAAGAGGAAAATTACAGCTAAACACAAACACCGCAAAAATGTAAAAATAGCCTTGGTCCCAAATGGACAGAAAATGGAAAAGTGCTGTGGTCATTAAGGGGTTAAAGGGACATGAAACCCAAAATGTTTCTTTCATGGTTTAGAAAGAGCATGCAATTTTAAAAAACTTTCTAATGTACTTCTATTATCTAATTTGCTTCATTCTCTTAATAAAATATGTTGAAAAGCATATCTAAATAGGCTCAGTAGCTGCTGATTGGTGGCTGCACATAGATGCCTCATGTGATTGACTGTCCCATGTGCATTGCTATTTCTTCAACAAAGGATATCTAAAGAATGAAGCAAATTAGATAATAGAATTAAATTGGAATGTTGTTTAAAATTGTATTCTCTATCTGAACCATGAAATCATTTTTTTGGGTTTCATGTCCCTTTAAGTATGTCCCTCATCCATTAGCTATAAAAGGTAAATACATTATCACCTGACATTCTATGTACTCTTTTAAAGGGACATTAAACACTTTGAGATGGTAATATAAAATGATAAATTGTATATATAAAACAAATCTGCAATATACTTTCATTATTTATTTTGTCCTCTTTGCCTGTAATTCCATTCTGAAATTGTGAGCTTTTCAGTTCCTGTTAGAAATGGAAGTGCAGAACACTGTTAAATCCAGCACAACCATTGGCTGCACACTCTAGTGACTTATTTATAACTGTCCCTAATTGGCCACAGCAAAGAAGGTAACACAAGTTACAACATGTCAGCTCCCAGTGTTTTATAGACACTAAAACTTTACACTTATTTTGTCACTTTTTAAACAACTAATGAAACTTAAAAAAAATACATCTACATGTTAGTCATGGACTAATCTTTTCTTTGAATGCATCATTCTATCTAGCATGTATTTAGTGTTTAATGTCCCTTTAATGTGTAAATAAAAAAAAATATCTTTGTAACCTGTTTAACATATTTATAAATTACATAGTAACATAGTAGATGTCCATCGAGTTCAACCTATACAAATCTTAATTTACTTATAAAAAGCTCCAGTTTATTTTAAATTAATCCCATTAAAAAGGTGACCTATTTAACACAATCATATCCCTGAATTCTGTTTCTAGCCAGAAATGTATCTAAACGATTTTAAATGTATCTAAGGTATATTTATAAATTACAGAATCCCAAACACCCAAAATGAAATAAAACATTAGGTAGCAGTTAAAATGGGAATTGCACAAAACTTACTGTTTCTTTGCTTCTTCAAATTTGTGCAAATGCTTCCTAAGTCCTCCAGATTTAAACCCTTGGCAGTGGGCGGCTGGTGCCCCTATGGTTACAATGTCATAGTTCTGATCTGCAAGAAACCAATAGAGAATAACTATCAAAAGTCACAATTCATTATGAAACTTTATTTATTTCTATTTGTATAGTTCACAAAACCCAATTTTGCAATAATGTTAAAAAAACAGCACGTCAACATACGGATTGACTGAATTTTTTCTTAAAGTGAAAAGAATAGATGCTATGATAAACTATAGTAATGGGATTAAATATTTTTAGATGGCATTAATACTAAGTCTGTACACATATTACTAGTGGATTTCCCACATTTCAGAAGTATAGCTCAAATTTGCACAGAAATATATTGTCATTTGTTAATTTGAAAAAAATATGCTTCCATTATACGCTATGAAAGTATGTTCACAGGAATATGCCTTGCGCAGGGGCTACCACTACATCTTCAGCAGCTTTTCACAGTAAAAATTATATAAAATAAAAAATATTTTTGCAAATCAACATATGCTTCAAAAATAAGTTTTATCCATGTACATTTCAGGTCGGACTATTATTTCCCTTTAAAGGGACAGCTTACTGTAAAAATTAGTTTCCCCTTAATGTGGTTCCAATTATTTGTTATACCAACAGCAGAGTATAACATGTATGATAAATTGTTCCTTTAGGTATACTTTTGTATATTAAATAGCTGGTTTTGCTCTTTGACAGTACATCCCATTAAGGGCCAGATTACAAGTGGCGCATTAACAGTTACGTGGAAGCAATAAGGGGTTTATTACGGCTGTTTGCACGCGTTGGGCTTTCCGCTTGTATTACAAGTTGAAAGTAAACGTGATTACTTAAACACATCTGTAAAATTACGCTCTGGTTAACTGTTTCGTGAAACAAAATAAAGTGTCAAAAAACATTATAAAGTACCCCTACACTCATAACAACATCTAATCAAAATTATTAAAAAAAATATATAGCACAAAACAAGTTATAAAGACTCAAAGATATGAGGTCTCAGGATTTAGAGAAAAAAAAAGCTGACAAATGCCTTTAACATAGTTACATATATATACTGTACATGTCTGAATGTGTGTGTGTGTGTTATATATATATATATACACACAACCCTAATTTAAATCTTTAAATTCAGGGTGCGATCTATAATTGGGCGCGGCCAATCATTGGTAAGTTATTGACGGCATCTTGGTTATGTTTTCTTTGCCTTATTTTCACTTCCACTTACCTGTTTTCTTATCCTGCTGAGAGGGAGGTGGCCAGCTGAGGACGGACTGGTGGTACCTTTCTCTCAAGCAGGAGTGTATTCAGAAGATATTCATTTTTATTTACTTATTTATAATGTGTTTTTTTTTAATTATTATAAGTGTAAAAGTCCTCCCTGTGCGCATGCAACAAGGAAGTGCTGCTCACAGGCTTCTGAATGAGGAGGGAGGAAGTGGGTGGAGCACATAATGTCTCATGTGAGCTGCAGTGTAGGAGTCACTTATGCTTAGGCTGACCATATCGCCCCTTTAAAAAGGGACACATATGATAAATACATATATCAGGGTACTTATAATGGAACATTATTCAAAACATTTCTTTAAACAGCCCTGAAATATGTATTTGTTATATGTGTCCCTTTTTAAAGCAGCAATATGGTCAGCCGGAACATATTGCTTTGCAGTTGTCTGGTTAGAAACTGATATTTTTGTATACTATTACGGTAATTTATTGCTGATTTGTTAGAGCTTCCAGCAGCTTCCTCAGCAGAATTGTTTGATCGCTGCTGCTGAGAACAGAAACTGCATTCCCGCATGGTGTCAGTGATCCACAAATATACTGCTCAAAACACCTCCCCCCCCCCCCCCCCCAGAACACTTAAAGGGACAGTCAACACCAGCATTTTTTTTGTATAAAAAGAAAGATAATCCCTTTATTAACCATTCCCCAGTTTTGCATAACCAACACTGTTATAGAAATACAAGGTAATCACAGAGGTCAAAAGTGTATCTAAGCCTCTGCAAACTGCCCCCTTATTTCAGTTCTTTTGACAGACTTGCATTTTAGCTAATCAGTGTTCACTCCAGGGTAACTTCACGCGCATGAGCTCAATGGTATCTATATGAAACACGTGAACTAATGCCCTCTAGTGGTCAAAATGCATTCAGATTAGAGGCAGTCTTCAAGGTCTAAGAAATTAGCATATGAACCTTCTAGAATTAGCTTTCAACTAAGAATACCAAGAGAACAAAGCAAAACTGGTGATAAAAGTAATTTGGAAAGTTGTTTAAAATTACATTCCCTATTTAAATCATGAACATTTTTTTTGGACTTGAATGTCCTTTTAATACCTGCTAAACCTCAGAAGAAAAAAAACAGAAAAAAGTAGCAGCTTTAATTTGTTAGGAATATTCCTTCTCCTTTCAGTAAGAACGTTTGATTCAAGCAAGGTCTGCACTCATTACTACTAAATCCATTTCTTTAAAATGCCACCAAACTTTAAGGGTGCAGCTTATAATCAGGTGCGGCCTATACTCCAAGTAATATGGTATATATCTGTAAATAACTATATATATATATATATATATATATATATATTTACAGACATATATATATATATATATATTTACAGAATATATACACATAAATATATATGTATACATATATAGAAATATCAGAAAACCCCTGCCCCCACCAAAGGGACACGCTGGAGAACCAAACCCTAAGGTTAAGCAGAACCATCCAAATCCGTTCCAGGCAAAAGACATGGTCCTAAGCCGGAGTCCTCGAAAAAACAGAGCCGATCTGAAGATCTAAATCCCCTGAGGATCCCATAAACTGCCTCCTATGGTTAGGAGCGCACCCAGATAGAGCCTTCCGCCATCTAAAGTCCTTAGATGTAAAGTACCTAGCAACATCCACAAACCCAAGAGTCTGAAAAAACTCTCGACTGGTTTAGGAAAGGGCCAAGTACCCTTGGCCCACAAGGAAATCCATGAAGACAGGCCTAATGACCTGACACACAAGCTGGAAAGTATAAATGGTCAGCTTCCTGACCCCAGGCAGGCGAAAAGACTGTAACTGACCCCAGACCTCCTACCGTCAAGCACGAAGGGCAAGATCTGCAATAAGATTGACGGATAGCACCGAGAGTCTAAAGACCATAGTATGGAGGATTGGTCTTCCGACATCCTAGAAATGGAATAATAACGGGAACCTCGCAGCTCCTGGTAGAACGGCAGGGTGACCCCTGCACTCCACGTACCAGAGCAAACGAAACACTGAGAAAAAGAGAAAATGCTCCACTATTCCAGAACAAATGACCCAACCCAAGACGGGAGGGAAGGAAACATCGCCATCGCAAAAGGAATGCAACTAAACTATAAAAGAGTCGTCACCCGGAGAAACCTCAAGTGAAGAGTCCCCAGGTTCCGAGTCCCCAGGGACCCTAGGAACCACAATGACATCTGAAAAACTCGGTCATGCATCCCAAGCAATATTGCAAGAAAAAAAAAAAACTGATATCGGAGCTCACAACCTTCCTACCAGAAGCATTGGATCTACACCCCAGACCCCATAGTTCGCTGTAGGATCCAAGCCCAGAGTCTATAACACTAGGACTTAAGAGACTTTTTTTCTGTTTTCTTTTCTTCTTCTTTAAGCCGACAGGCTAATCAGCACCATGAGGGTGACATGAACCTAAGAAACAGTAGACAGCACCCGACCAGTACCTGTCTGGTACAAGAACACTCCAGTACCTGTCTAAGGTCCAAGAAAAATTGACCCGAAGGTTAGATAATATGAACTAGAAAAACAAAACCTCAGTCTTAACCAAAGTGCACAACTTCCGAGGAAGTGCCCATGCGACCACAAAATCACAAGTATCGGTTCCAGTGACAGAACGTTCCCAAACGAAAGTCATATCAGACGTGAGTTTATACAAAACAAATCAAATAGATTCTGTCTGGATCGAAAATAAAACCCATGGGGGAACGCCCAATGGAAAAGGGTATGCCAACCAGAGCAGCCGATCAGAGGCCCCCTTCACCCAAGCTCAGAACTGGAACCGATACATAAAAGAAACAGAGACGTCAAGGAGATTAGCTTCATCCCCAAACGCCTATCCAGGTTGCCATCCGGCATCTAAGGCCTCGAATCCCTTGGCCAACTAGGACTGGGATCTTCTAGCAATGCCAAAACATGCCTTAGTAGGACGCGAAGACGTGCCAACCTATAACGGAAGGCAAAATTATCCCTTACCGGATCGACAAACGTCTCCGACCCCAAGGTTGGGGCCCCTGAAGCCTCAGAGACCCCTGCTTCCCCAGGAGGCCGAACTGAATCGGGCGATCCCGCGCCCAATGGGCCCTGGTTGACAGAACACGGACAGTATCTTAAAAATATTTCACTTGGGAGATACAAAATAGCCAGCGCCATAGATATGGCCATGCGGAACCGTGCCGTAACCTCTGGAGGAAACAAGCCACCTTCCGGAGAAGGAGTAAAGGCCATAGGGACACCTGCTTGCGTAGCAAAAGAAAGTTCTGGGACAGGCGCCTCACAGGATCCAGAATCCTCGGGGGCGGATGTCGCAACGCACTCTGAGGACCCTAAATTGGGAGAAGAGAGTACTCTGGAATGGCAATAGGAACACAACTGATGGGCATGGATAACCTGGGCCATTTCAGATTCATCCCAAGTGTTATTCTCCGCATCAGAGACATCCGAGTCTAAAAAATCAGAATCCTCCATCTTGGGATTACAAAAATGACAAACACTAACTGGCACCTCTTTTACACCCCCAATGGCTGGGGCACTCACAACTTCCTGTGAACCAGACAACGAACGAGCAAACTCTCTCTGTCGCCACACAGTCAACATACGGAAGTGAAAAACAACGTAACCGCACCCGCCAATAGATAAGGCCGTAATGTTCCGAAAAGCCATGAGCCTAAAGTATTACTACACATCAGCAGATAGAACGACATAACAAACATGATTAAAGTCCCCACTGTTCAATAACCCCCCTCAGGAGATATTAACCCATTATTCCTATTTTAAAATAAAAAGAGTCCCACTGGGACCCTACCTTCTCGTTAACATCAAGTCCACATAATGAAGTAAAATGAAACGATCTTACCGGAATCTACATTGTGGAACAGAAACACGACCCTTCAAGTGTGACAGATAGCCTCGCTTCTGACATGGACTTGAGTGAATAAAGGCAGCCAGCGAAACTCGTCAACACTAATTGCCCAAGGAGCTGTTAATATGAGTCGGGATGGTTTCCCAGAAAGAATCTCCCTGCATCTCCGGACTCTAACCTTCATCCATGCTCTCACTGAGAGGCTGACAGTATTACTTACATTTCCTGTCCCATTTCGAAGAGTACTACCCTCATAAGAGACTATCTCAAGCTTCTGACACTTCTCTGCCAACCTCCTGTGACAAAAGGCAAAGAATGATTGAGGGATGAGGGAAGTGGGGGAGGTATTTCAAGCCTTTGGCTGGGGTGTCTTTGCCTCCTCCTGGTGGCCAGGTTCTGAATTCTCAAAAGTAATGAATGCAGCTGTAGACTCTTCCCGTTTAAGAAGAAAACCTCCTTTAGCAAAACACAGAGGTGCTCAAGCTTGAATCTGAAGGAAACCACTTCAGCATCAGAAGAAGGAATAACACTGTCCGAATCTGAAATTTCACCCTCAGAGGTTACCGAAGTATCTTCCTTCTCCGATCTGTGAAAGAGGAATCCGGTCAGCCTGAATAGGATCTGATACCTTATCTGATTCTATAGTTTTCCTCTTACTCTTCCCCTGCAGCATGGCAATGGCTGCCAGCACCTCAGATACCCCAGAGGATATCTGGGCCGCAATCTCTGCTTTTAAAAACACTCCATCCAGAGATTGAGAGGAACCGCATGTGACGTTACAACAGATTGGGACGCTATGGGAAGAGGATGTGACAGTGCCTGTACAGCATCATCATGAGGGAATGGTGGCTCAGCATCAAATATTTTGTCATTATACATAAGAGTTCTCTCAATACAAGAACTGCAACAAGGCAAAGGGGGTTCTACTTGGGAATATAAAAAAAGTTTGCACTCAAAAGTAGGGCTAGACTCCAGGTCCATCTTGCACAGGAATTTAAAGCACAGTTTCTCAAGAAGAAAAAAAAGAATTTTTTTTTAAAATTTCTATTTGACAAAAACTTTTACTGTCTCTTTAAGGGAGAGTGTTAACAAAAGTGTTAGTCTAAACAGAACAGAGGATAAATATAAATATGTTGAAATAAACCTCCTGGCACTCTCTATACCTCAACATTAAGCCGAGGTGCCTACCTGCTCCTCCTGACACGGAACAATCAATCTTAGAAGACTTCCGATCTGCAGAAGAATCGGAGCATCACAGCAGAAAAAATGAACAGAGTAAGCCTACTCTGGCATTCTGAGAGAGGGCAGAAATCTGTCAGGAAATTCACAGTGAGCCCCACCCCACAAGTTCTTAACTGCTTAAAAGCTACCACAGCCCTACTGAAGAGACTAACGTGGAGTACAGCTAAACCCAAATGTCGGGAAAGATCAGAACAAGCCTGCTCAGGCTTCCAAATTAAACAAAAAAAATCTTAATAGAACAATTCTTGATCAAACACCTAAACTTCACCTTCTCCTTGCACTAAGGCAAGAAGAATGACTGGGGGTTGTGGGAAGGGAAGTGCTCTTTGCCTCCTCCCGCTTGCCAGGAGTGATATTCTCAACAGCAATTGATGATCCGTGGACTCACCGTGTCTTAAGAAAGAAAGTGAGTTTTTACAATAAACATTCTGGCCTCAAGGATATAGTAAAACGTTCCTTTAATTTTAATGTTCCAATGTCCATTAAAATGTCACTTTAATATAGAACTTCACAAATCATGCATCCAGAAAACTGATGAGCCAGTTGCACATTTTGGATCCATGTAAAGGTCTTTTATATAATACATACATACATATATATGTGACAGACCCTTCTGTCAGGACTGAAGGAGTTAATTGTGTTTAGCTAAGAATCTAATTTCTAAAGACAGGTTTTCTGGCCTCAGCTATTGTGTGCTATAATTACATTTAAGTAATAAACAGGCCATTGTTTAATCACCCTCAGAGAGCAGACGCTAGGTGATAAGACAAGCCAAATGTGTTTAAGTTGTTATCTGCCTAAGTAAAGTATGTAAGTAATGTAATTCTACTGTTTCATAAAAGGGCGTCTTCCCCTTTTTATCTAATGTACAAGAGTCTTTCAACCCCCCCATCTGGGGTCAAACCTGTATAAATACTAGGCATCTAGCCTTTAATAAATGTCATTCTGTTTTAAATCTGAAAACTGGCTGGGTTGTGAATTGCTGATTCCCTATGCAGGACATTGTTCATCTGATATTAACCTTGGTACACTGTTGGTACCGTAACATTGGTGGCAAGCGACGGAATGAACCTTATCGCCCAGAAGAGCAACTACACAAGCCAGTAACCTCAGGAAGAGGGGGATTATTACAATACTGACTAAGATGGAAAGAGTACCAGGGACAGAAGGAACCAATGGGCCCAGCATAGCAGACAGAACCCCTGAAGAAGCAAGCTTTGATCGGGCGGTTAAAATAAGACTGGCATATTATGGCCCCAACCCATCTGCGGAAATTATCGACCGGGTCATAGCAGCTGTGGAGGCCAACCTACTTCGCCAAAGCGGCGCTGCAGCAGCCCAAGTCACAGCAACCCCAGTGGAAAAGAGAAAAGTAAATTTTGCAGCTTTTAAAAACTTCCTGGAAACAGAAGGAGAGATTGATGGGTACCTTGCGGATTTTGAGAGGCAATGTGCACTACACAAGGTACCCGCAGAGGACTGGGTCATGATATTATCCGGAAAATTATCCGGCCGGGCCAGTGAGGCTTTTCGGGCCATTCCAGATGAGGAAGTCGGGGATTATAATACTGTAAAAGAGGCTCTGCTCTCCAGGTATGCGGTTACACCGGAGGCATACCGGAGGCGGTTCAGAGACACTGTTAAATTAGCTGGAGATTCCTACCTTGAGTGGGCATGTAAGGTGCACCGCACAGCAGCTCACTGGATAGCGGGGTGCCAAGCCGTGTCTGGGGAAGAGGTGCTGCAGCTATTCCTGTTGGAACATTGCTTCGACAAGTTACCCGCAGGAGTTCGAGAGTGGGTTCGGGACCGTAAACCCTCCACCCTGCATGAAGCGGCTCGCTTGGCAGATGAGTATACGGATGCCCGCAAACTGGACACTGCTACCACTAAGCCCCCTGCTAGAGTGGAGTACAGACCCCCAGTCACCCCAGCAGCTGCCAGTTACCAACCCCCGGTGCACCGCTATACCACACGGCCTCTGGCCACGAACTACCCTCAGAGAGCCCCGTTCAATTCGCAGGGCTACTCACAACCGATTCGGTGCTTTGGATGTAAGCAACTAGGGCACAAAAGACCAGAGTGTCCCCTAAATGCAGCAAACCAAGCACAGTCCTGGAGAAGACCCGCCGGCGGAATCCCACGTAACTCTCAGCCTGCGGCCCGCTACGTAGAGGCGCAAGAATGCTGGAGCATCCTACATGAGGCAGACCTTGTGCAAGCTGCCCACCGGAATAACCGGCAACTGGTTAAAGTGAATGGGAAGAAGGTCAGTGGTCTACGGGATACTGGTGCTACCATGACCTTGCTTCAAAAGAACTTGGTGTCTGAGAAACAG
This sequence comes from Bombina bombina, assembly GCF_027579735.1. NCBI lineage: Eukaryota > Metazoa > Chordata > Amphibia > Anura > Bombinatoridae > Bombina > Bombina bombina. The sequence continues at coordinate 793,761,289 of NC_069501.1, read as the reverse complement.
TACACTGGAGACACTGTGGCTGTGAGGGTAGCAGGGGGCGATGTGTTCAGCCTACCTGTTGCCAGGGTACATTTGGATTGGGGAGTGGGCGCTAGACCTGTGAATGTGGGGGTCAAGAAGGTCTTACCTGCTGATGTTCTTCTTGGAAATGACTTGGCTCCCCTTGTTTCTGCCTATGCTCCCATGGGTCCCGCTGATGTTAACCCTGTGACTACCCGTGCTCAGATCCGTGCAGCAGAGACTGACCCCCCTGCTGCTAAGCCCCAGGACGCTGAGCTCAGTAAATCTCTATCCGCTATTGATACGTGGAAGTCCCGTTACAATGCGCTGATGAAGGAGAAGAGGAGCGCAGAGGAAAAAACACGTTTAGAACGTGAATCTCTGCTAGACAAGCTGCACCGACAGACTGCAGAAAACACCAGCTTGAGAGTGGGACATGAAACATTAAAGACAAACTTAGCGACACTTGAGGAGAAGCTGACGCTGGCTCATAGTGAGGTGCAGCAACTCAAGGGCACCCTATGTCAGTATGAAGGGATTGTGGATACCTATAAAGAGCAGGTACAGAAAACTCATAAAGAAGCTGATGGGATTTTGAAGGACTGTTTAGCCCTAGTCTGGGCACTGAGGAAGTTGAACCCTTCTTTGTATGGACAGGAATTCTCTCTCATAACGGGAATACAGATGGATTTTCCTGGCAAACTGACATGCCTACCACCTCCTAGTCCGGTCATCCCCAGGTTGACCCGCCAAAGGGTCAAGCCGGGTCTGCCGGAGTGTTCCACAAGGGGGGAGATATGTGACAGACCCTTCTGTCAGGACTGAAGGAGTTAATTGTGTTTAGCTAAGAATCTAATTTCTAAAGACAGGTTTTCTGGCCTCAGCTATTGTGTGCTATAATTACATTTAAGTAATAAACAGGCCATTGTTTAATCACCCTCAGAGAGCAGACGCTAGGTGATAAGACAAGCCAAATGTGTTTAAGTTGTTATCTGCCTAAGTAAAGTATGTAAGTAATGTAATTCTACTGTTTCATAAAAGGGCGTCTTCCCCTTTTTATCTAATGTACAAGAGTCTTTCAACCCCCCCATCTGGGGTCAAACCTGTATAAATACTAGGCATCTAGCCTTTAATAAATGTCATTCTGTTTTAAACCTGAAAACTGGCTGGGTTGTGAATTGCTGATTCCCTATGCAGGACATTGTTCATCTGATATTAACCTTGGTACACTGTTGGTACCGTAACACATATATATCGCGATTGCAATTTAAATCAATATTTTTTAAAAATAACTGTTAAACATACATTTCTCACTAAAAAATGCATTAAACTGTACAGAATCTTAAAGGGACATGAAACCCAATTTTATATCATTTATTTTACAATTTATTCAAAATTATTTATGCTTCAGTGCACAAAATCTTTTTTTTTTTTAGCTCCTACCCAGTTAGTATCTATTCCTGCATATATTCTCCTATTTTGTATATTAGGCCTGCATGATGTTCTTACCATCACAGGCCTATCAGTGCCTTAAGGTATAGTTTAGTTTGAGCAATATTGCTATTGTTGCAGAATTGCCCCTTATGTGCCTTACTAACCGGACCATTTAGGATTGGGTTACAAGTGGCTGTCAACTAGTATTTACTACATACACGCCTAATCAGAATTGTTCCCATTACCACTTACTCTCTATCCTTATACCTCTTGTCATTATCTAGGAACTCATTTATCATACAATAGGAATTAGTATAGATTTTTCTATACAGGGCAGATAGTACTTATTTTATTATATTTTGGGTTATAGCTAATACTAGAATAAATTAGACCTTACTTTATCAACAACATACTAGTTCCAAAAATCATTTGAGCTGCCCTGTCTCTTTATGAATACCTAAGTAGACAATAAGTATATACAGGCTGAAACAAAGCATTTAGTCTTCTTAGATTTCAAACAGTGCTCAACATTGACAAATAGTGAAAAAGATACCTTTCTCTATACAGTATGTTGTTTTCTTCTAGTTTATTTTTGTGCCTTTTTGCAAGCATTACTACTTATGTCTTTCACTTCTTTCTTTTTTCCTTAGCACTGAAGAACTATATTCTGCCTTTAGTTCTTAGAAATATATTATTACTTTTATTATATTTTACTATAAGAATTATTCAGTTATGCCAATTTTAAACCACAACTTAATGTCAAATTTAATCAACTCACATCACTACCTAAAAGCACATATTTTTGACAAAAGTTTTACACAATTTTAAGCTTGTTATTTTCACTTTATATTCTCACAAGTGACAAACCAGTTTTTGCTTACACACTATTGGCTAACACAAGTATTTAACCTGACCACAGGTGAACACCTGTAGATCTCTGATGAAGCGCATGTGAGCATGCGGGAAACGCGTCAGATCTAACCCTGCACACTGTGATTGTGTCTTCTACCTGTCTGCTCAATAAATTATCCACTTTGGAAAGAGCTCTGCAGTTCCTCGTTTTTCTTCTCCTCAACCCTATATATATATATATATATATATATATATATATATATATATATATATATATATATATATATATATATATATATACTGTATATATATATATATGCACTTTTCATGCACTCACTCCTTTGGCCGTAGCTCATCCGGTGCCTAGGTGACTCCTTAAACCACATGTACAAAGTATTTCAAGAAAATGCACTCACAGGGCTTGACAGTATAAAAAAATATTTATTTCCTACAATTAATCATAGTGTGTCAGTCGACGTTTCGGCTATGCATCTAGCCTTTTTCAAGACAATCTGTATCCGTTAAAGTAACAACTCAGCGTTTCCATGCGCCACTATGATTTCCATGAGTCACACTATGATGAATTGTATGAAATAAAGATTGTTTTTTTCTACTGTCAAGCCCTGTGAGTGCCCTTTCTTGGAATTATATATATATATATATATATATATATATATATACACACACATACATACAGTACATATACACAGACATATTGGTTTGGTTTTATTATTCATAAAGTCTTAAATACTTTGTATAATTATTACTCTATTAAAAGGCAATTATAGTGGATGATTTAACAATAGCGACCCTTCAATTCTAAAGGGTTAGATACTACATAATTAAAGTACTGCTTAGGGGCTGCAGAGAAGTTCTGGTGCCAAATTGAAACTGTGGATAACCTATATGCAGCAGCACTATCCACTTCCATTCATTAGCTTAGGAGTACAAAACAAGAGAATAAGGTTGTTTTGTTGTAGGATTAGAAAATGTCATTATTTTTGTGATAGAGTACAAAAATGTCACAACAAAGCTTGACAGAGAGGCCACTAAAAAAAAAAAAGTGCAAATCTGAAGTTACTGCATATGTTACGCTCCTTTGATTTGACTTATCAGTTCTCACTACGAAGTGTAAGGTGCTGTGAATGTGAAGCTGCATATTACCCAGCTGACCCATTACAATTCTTGTCTAGGTAGACACTATACTGTAGTATCTACAGTGTACCAGGCATGTGGGTTTGCTATGGGAACGTTGCTTTGTGTTAGGCACACAGACTCCTGTACCATGCCATGCCTAGCACACGTTCTCTGTTCTGCCTACCTATATAGCACACGGGATATGAGCCCACCGGGGACCATACAGAAGTAATCACACGGTCAGTCACTGCTCCTCCTCCAGTTTCTTTTCTTTACACAAGGGGCTTCACCACTCAGCTACAATAAAGGAAGAACATATGGAGCATAGCGCAAGCGCAGATTAACGGGCTCTTCCTCATGTCTGTAAATTTCTGAATGTGTCACCGCAGAGATCAGAGGTATAGTTGTACTTTTTTAATGTAGATGCGGCCATGTTTAATGAGGGCAAGGTATAGGAACGTGGCATTTTTACATCATAAAAATCGCATACTCTCATGGTTTTATATCGCAGGCGATTAATCGCAGGTTTTAATCGCATATGCGATTAATCATGCAGCCCTCACATATACATATATATAAATATGTAGAATAATAGGGTTTCAGGTTAAGTTCTAGAAACTGTAGCCCTAGCTCCCAGGATTTGTCAAGCCTGAGGTAGAAGGATATCATCGTAAAATAATGAATTAAAAATACAAATAATAAAGGTGAAAGTGGACATCCCAATAACTCTGATTTTACATCCAGACCTCCCAACAATAAGAAATTAATGGAAGGAGATTAATATAGTGTCAGAAAGATAAGGAGAGATAAACAAAGCCAAATATATTAAATGCTGAGTTATAATATCAAATTTCACAGATATCAACGGGGGAGTGCTCAGTTTTTCATTACAATTGTATACTACATCCTACACCATCACACTTAAACTTTATAATTAATATTAAAATTATGAATAGGTAAAAAAAAAAAGTATCAAACATGTCTTTAAAAAATAAAATAAAAATACATTTAACAATTGGGTACCTGATGTTGTTTCATCCTGAACTCTCATCCTCTGAATGTGTAAATTAGTAGGTACAAATTCTAATTTTTTATCCGCCTTCAAGCTACTTGCTTTAAATGAAACACCTACAATAAATAAATAAATCAGTAATTATTTACAGTGAGAAATAGTCATAACTTTCATAAATCTCAGAACAGTCACATCCGAACAGACTTTTGTTTTTAAAGGGACACTGAACCCAAATTTTTCCATTTGTGATTCAGACAGAGCATGAAATTTTAAGCAACTTTCTAATTTACTCCTATTATCAAATGTTCTTCATTCTCTTGCTATCTTTATTTGAAATGCAAGAATGTAAGTTTAGATGCCGGCCCATTTTTGGTGAACAACCTGGGTTGTTCTTGCTGATTGGCGGATAAATTCATCCACCAATAAAAAAGTACTGGGCACAGTACTGAACCAAAAAAAAGCTTAGATGTCTTCTTTTTCAAATAAAGATAGCAAGAGAAAGAAAAATTGATAATAGGAGTAAATTAGAAAGTTGCTTAAAATTGCATGCTCTATCTGAATTACGAAAGAAAAAATTGGGTTCAGTGTCCCTTTAATTAATATTTTATACATACTAAGAATTTCAGTGCTAGTTTCAAAAGGAACTTCTAGAAAAAAAGATTACTTTATAATTATTTTTTTTATGACATAAAGGAGGACACATTTCTTTAGATAGTAATAATATGTTCTGTATTTAATCATAAATAAATATTTTATTCATTGGATTCATGAATTCAGCAACATTTTAATACCCTATTATTCTAGTTTCTACATAATTTAGAGTTGCGCTCGTATTATGAGTTGAAGGTAAACTGTTTTTGCTTGGGCCCTAACCCGATGCGCATAAAAGGCCGAACTTAGAATATTGCGTGCGCGTTAACGTATTCTGCCATAGAAGGCAATGGAGCAAAAAAAGTGTAAAAGAAACCTAACAACCTATTGGCGCACATACCTGATCCCATATTCTTAAGAACGCTAACCCTACATGAAGGAAAATATTAATATTTCACATTCCAATGTTCTGCACATACAAGAATATGTTCTATTTATGATGTTTTTTTTTCACAATTAATATTTATACTTTTTATATCCAATGCACTTATATATATATATCCATATATGTATACATACGTATGTATATTTGTATATGTTTCTGTAACTACATATATACAGATATATAAAAACATAAATACATATGTACACATATATATATATATATATATATATACACACACACACACACATACATACGCACAATACACACACACATATACTTCTTTAGACATATGTATGTATCTCAATGTTAAAGCCCTTTGCCTGCTATTTTTCCTAACGCCTGAGAACTCATATCTTTTAGCCTTTATAACTTTTTTGTGCAATAATTTGTATTAGATTGTGTTATTAGGAGTGCAAGTGTGCTTTGTAATGTATTTTTTATGTGTTTTGTGAGACTTTTTTGTTTTGCAAAACAGTCAAGCAGAGGTCTTAGGTTGTGCTAACCCCTCACGTTAACTTCAATTGCGCTCAAATGATTGTGTTTACTTTCAACTTGTAATACGAGGGAAAAATCTCTTTTTGCTCGTGCACAACTGTTAGAGTGCCACTCGTAATCTAGCCCTTAATAATGTAGAAGATTATTTCATAATTGTATATTGATTCTTCAGTGTAAAGTTAAAAAAAAGCAGATAAAGAGCAACAATTGACAACATACTGAGAATACAAAAAGGAGAAATGGTTGCAAGCTTATTGTTTTGTGTTTATGACTAATAAATATATTCTCAGAAATGACTACCTAGGAAGAAACTGATCTAATAAACATATAAAATCATTTCCTAACAATCTGATGTAAAAATAACAAATTTACAATAAAACATTATTACTCTGTTCCTAAGAATATGATATGAATAATGAGAATAATAAAAAACTAAGAAAAATTATATGCAGACAATAATTCATAGGCTATATACATTTGATCATGAATGGTCAATACCATATAAAACATTAATAGTGGAATAATACCGAAGTAATTAATATGAAGGAGCAAGTTAGGACAGACTATCTCCTATACCTGGGGAAACACTAGTAGAAAATACTTCTGACCAAATGCTGCTTGATAAATCACATGAATATGCACAGAAAAAAAAAACATCCAACATTTCTTCAACTGAGAGTAGCATACTCGGTCACCCTAAAAGGTGGGATTTTTTTCTTGAGCTCATACGTCATACAGATTGCAAAACCAAGAAGCCTAGGAAGTTTTCTATCCATTGCTGAGACAAAATGATGATAACAGTTTCAGATATTCTAACAATTTTCAAATAATTCTAAAAAGCCACTGTATCATTGTTTGGACACTCTTAAACCCATTCCAATCTTGCATTATTAAAGTGAAGGACAATTTGGATAAATTAGTACCCAGTTTTTAATAAACCTATTAAAAACAAGGGCACTTTAATTCATCAAAATTGACATTTCACTCCTTTTCTTCAAAAACTTACCATGTAATCCTGTCAGCCGCTGCAGTGCTTCCTCCACCCGTCGCAAGTCCTCTTCACGGATCCAAAATGACGAATCTGGCTTCCTCCAATCACGGCGCTGCATCAGGCCATGATCCCCCCGGGGGGAAAGCTGTGATTAGAGGAAGCCGGATTCGTCATTTCTGACGCCAGAAGAGGCTTCCAACGGCCGGGGAATTGCTGGAGCGGCTGCCAGGATTAAAAGGTAAGTTTTTGAAGAAAACAGTGAAATGTCAATTTTTATGAATTAAAAAGTGTCCTTGTTTTTATTAGGTTTATTAAAAGCCGGGCACTAATTCATCCAAATTGACCTTCACTTTAAAGTGCAATGATATTGAATAAAAACTTTTTTTTTTATTATTATTTTTAGAATGCCATTCCAACTAATTTGAAATGAAGTTGAATTAGTAAAAGAGAAGAAAAAAAGGAACTTCACATGCTTTTTATGGAAGCTGTCACAAGGTCAAAAGATACATTGCCAAAATGAAAGTAAAACATTACAAAGTAAATCGAGAAGGGTCTAGCTGCAGACTGGACCTCCACTCAAAGCTTTTCTTTTTTCTTTGCTTTTTTTTTTTAAATCAACTTTAATGTAACAATTTTGCAGCTTTCTTGTTCTTAAAGGGACATTAAACACTAAATACACGCTAGATTGAATGATCCATTCAAAGAAAAGATTAGTCCATGACTAACATGTAGATGTATTTTTTTAAAGTTTCATTAGTTGTTTAAAAATTTACAAAATAAGTGTAAACTTTTAGTGTCTATAAAACACTGGGAGCTGCCATGTTGTAACTTGTGTTACCTTCTCTGCTGTGGCCAATTAGAGACAGTTATAAATAGGTCACTAGAGTGTGCAGCCAATGGTTGTGCTGGATTTAACAGTGTTCTGCACTTCCATTTCTAACAGGAGCTGAAAAGCTCACAATTTCAGAATGGAATTACAGACAAAGAGGACAAAATAAATAATGAAAGTATATTGCAGAGTTGTTTTATTATATACAATTTATAATTTTATATTACAATCTCAAAGTGTTTAATGTCCCTTTAATGTTCATTCACAGTGGTTTATTCTGATTGTCATTTATAAGGTAGCCACTGTGAATGAGCATTAAGTACAAGAAAGCTGCAAAATGTACAAGGCTAAAGTTGTCTTCTTAATCAGTCAGCTTCTTATTCTGCAATTTGTAAAATAAAGATATCTACAGTTATTTTTATTTTAAATAAAATAATACACTTTACAAAAACCTAAACAAAATTACACTTTATAAAAAAAATCATCTTATATTGCAATAAACAGATGGCAACCATAGCATAATTTTGAGTAACTGATATTTTAAATGGGTTGAAATCCTGTGGGCCACTCATTTATATGTGGATATATACAGGGTGTGAACCCCATCATACAACAGACATGTTAACAGCCTGGCCCAACGCTCTTTATGGCAAATAAATTGGTGACAACCTTGTCACTTCATATATTTTGTAATCCCCCCAAAAAAAGAAAACCCCTATCTGGCACACACTTAAACACATAGGTAGATCTGCAGAAAGGGAGCAAAAAAATAAATAAAACTTAACTTTTACTGTCAAATCATTGAGGCTCTAAAAAAGCCCAGGAGAAACGTGCGTTAGGTGTTCGCCTGTCTGTGAGTAATCTGGACATGGTTATACTTTATTTGTGTGTTCTCTGTGATTGATATACAGGTAATTCTGGCCATTCCTTAGTCACTGCAAGCCGTATCTTTTTCACAATAATTGTAAGCAGCTGCCTACCAAGAGATAGTCTGATAAGCCCCACCCTTCACCCACCTATGTGGGTAGCACCAAATCATAGTCAGTAGTTTATTAGGGATCTTTTTCTATCTCGGTGGACATCTTACATCTAGGAGTAAATTAGAAAGTTGCTTAAAATGTCATGCTCTATCTGAATCACGAAAGAAAAAATTTGGGTACAGTATCCCTTTAAAGTCTGGCTCCTCCGCAGCCGGAGGTCTAGATGTCGCCGATTCCGACCCAGAAAGAGCGTCCTCCGAAGAGTCAGAGTCGTCCTCATCAGTGGATAACCTGTCAGAGATATCCAACGGAGTAGATGACCCCTGAGATGGATCACTATGTTTCACCTTTCGCTTGCGCTTAGCAGGGCCTGAGAAGGCATTGAAGGCCGCAGAAACCACCATTTGTAACTGATCAGCAAAATCTGGCGGCCAAAGGGCCCCTCCCGTGGGAGGTTTAGTAGTGCCCTGGGAAGCTGCATGTGTAATCAGAGATGAATGTAGGGAACGCATCTCGCGGGACGGAGAACCCTCAGAGGTGGACGGATCAGTTGTACTAAATATCTTATTCTTTTTAGATATTGTAATTTTATCAAAGCATGTGGAATATAGTTTAACAGGCGGATCAACCGGAACCTCCTCACAATAAACTAAGTTATTAGATTTGGATAAAGAGGGAGTACCCTCTAAGATATCAGAGTCCTCCATAGCCTGCGCCTTTATTACGGACTAGATAGAAATTAAATGGCACCTTTATACACCAATGGCCAGGGCACTCACCACCTCCTATGACCCGGACCACAGAGAAACCGCTTCGTCACCTGCAACTGCCAGTCAAGAAAGAGGAAGTTAAAGAGGCCACACCCGGTCACATGGAGTGCCATGCAGGACCGCCCCTGCACTAAAGAGAAAAACGCGTCAAAAAAAGGCTGCATCGGTATCTCCCTAAGGAAACTGACTGTTCACACATTGACAGAGCCCCATCTCACACATGTCGCAGCATTAAACACAATAAATATTATTATGCATAAATCCCCCCCTGTTCAATAACCCTCTTTCCGAGGATATTAACCCTTGATTCTATACAGATAAAAGGAGACACATTGTGACCCTGTCTTCTTGCGTTATCATATGTGTATAAATGAAACGATCTTACCAGAATATACGCCGTGGAACAGGAACACGGCCTTTCAAGTGTGACAGGATAGTAGCATCGCTCCTGACATGGACTTGAGAGCAGAAAGCAGGCAGCGAAACTCGTCAACGTTGATTGCTTATGGAGCTGTTAATCTGAGTCGGGATGGTTTCACAGAAAGACTCTCACTTTCATCCAAGCTTTTACTGAGAGGCTGACAAGCCTACTTAAAACTCCAGTCCCATTCAGAAAAGTACTACTCTCCATAAGAGACTACTCTGAATCTTCTGACACTTCTCTGCCAACCTCCTGTGATGAAAGACAAAGATTGATTGGGGGATGAGGGGAAGGTATTTAAGCCCTTGGCTGGGGTGTCTTTGCCTCCTCCTGGTGGCCAGCTTCATAATTCCCACAAGTAATGAATGAAGCCGTGGACTCTCCTCCCATTAAGATGGAAAATGGGTTTAGTATCACTTTAAGTGACATCAATGAGGGTCTCTTCTTAGAACAATAATATTTAATCACTCATATTGTGTAAGCTAGAGGTGTTACTGACCTTTATATTGATGGAGGTTGGTCATATTTTCCTGGTACGTCAATATGATTGTTTGATATTGAGTTACTATCTGTCGACGAAGATTTTCCCAGCAAGGAGACAGCTCTCCTAGCTCTTCAAGTTCACATACCCTAGTAAGCACAGTAGAAAGAATTGTCAATACAGAGTCATAGGACTACATGAGATATTTAAACTGGTATATAAAAACAAAAAACACGTCACTGCAGAGCCATTTAAGGAATAGGAAAGCCAAAATTAAAAATTGCATGAATAAGATAGAGTATGCAATTTTAAGACACTTTAAAAATCACTTTTATTTTCAAAATTTCAAAATTTCAAATTTACTTTACTCTCCTGGTAGCTTTTGTTGAATAAAAATGTACATAACTAGAAATCTTCAACTTTATCAAGCCAAGTGCTGATTGTGGATCAAGTTTATCAAGTTTAAATAAAACTAAATGTATCAATAGGTCAGATCCTAAACAAGTCGCAGAATGGGGCTGCTATGAAAAATCTAGTAGCATTAATCCTAACCACAAAACAGCTTCACTGATGGTAAGATTAATCACAAGCTGGATACACAGCTATTAAACATAATTCTATTATCCCTAATAACGAACTGCTCTAACCCAAACCCTTATCCCCCAACATCACACCCCCCCAAGTCCACCTCCAATAAAATCATCCATCTCTAAATTTATATAAAATTCTCCCTCACAGCTAACCTCTATATAACCTCATTAACAAACCTGACACACTGTTTTACACAGGAGGAAACCTCAAACAAGCACCAGGAATTGCATCTTTTTTATTTTAGAGAGTTTAGGTGTTGTTGGTTGTGATGGGGGTTATGGCAGGATTTTAAGGGCTTACGGTTAGCCTTTTGTGGGGAAGGACACGGAAGGATTTAGATTAAGCGGGTAACTGGTGTGGGGAAATTAGCAGTGCAATATTAAAAGGAAATTATCCTTTAGATTAAATCATGGGGGAATCTGGTTATTGCAATGAGACAGTTTCTTTGGAAAGTATGGTTTGTCATAAGGTTTTATTTCTATGTGACTGATTTGTGGCTAGAATTCATTGAGGTGGGATCTATAACAGTTGAATTTGATCATTATTAATTTAGTTTTGAGCGCCTTAGAGCTGGTTTAGGGAGTTTTCTTCAGCTCTTTGGTGTGTGTCCCAAAGTAGGTTACTCTTTCCTGCTATTATTTTAGAAAAGGTTAATAAGACCGTATGTGTTTCACAAACACAACAGTCAGTTTACTATGTTGCTAAAAAGCTAAATATATATTTGCAGTATCTGGTTGTTAAGAAGAGTTAATTACATTAATTAAAAAACATTCGTTAAAATTAATTCAATAAAATAAATATCAACAGCATTCCATAAAAAAAAATAAAACCAACAGAAACACAATTCAAAAAGTTCATATGGAGACCCAATTCATTGACAGAGTCCAATACGACAGATGATATTGAGTAATCCTGTAGCGAGACAAGTTAAGAGATCCTTGTCACAGTATGATAAAAGCTTTAAAATAAAGGTGCACTTTTTTACCTACACCGTAAGAGTGCAGAGTCCTATGGGTGCCTTAAAGAGATGACTCCACTCTGTATATGGTTCAGTATGCAGTCCGGTTACTTGCAACTGTTATAGAAATCAAATAAAAGCTCCGTTGTATGTGTAGCTTCTCAAATCTGCCGTCTGTGATCCTCAAGTCGTCAAACTACAGAAGCCCCAATAGGGAAAAAAACAGAGCAACGCGTTTCAGCTAGAGAAAGGCTTGTAGCCGAAATGTGCTGCTCTGTTTTTTCCCTATTGGGGCTTCCGTAGTTTGAACACTTGAGGATCACAGGTGGCAGATTTGAGAACCTACACATACAAAGGAACTTTCATTTGATTACTCCAACAGTTGCGAATTACCGGACAACATATAAAGCCATATCCAGAGTGGAGTCATCTATTTAAGACACCCATAGAACTGTGCACACTTATGGTGTAAGTAAAAAAAGTGCACCTTTATTTTAAAACTTCTATCATACTGTGACAAGGATCTCTTGTCTTGTCTCGCAACAGGATTTCTGGATATCATCTGTTGTATTGGACTCAATGAATTGGGTCTCCATATGAACTTTTTGAATTGTGTTTGAATTGCTTTTTTTTGTTTGTTTTTTATTATGGAATGCTGTTGATCTTTATTTTGCATTAATTATAATGATTGCATATATATTTAGCTTTTTAGTGCCATAGTAAACTGACTGTTCTGTTTGTGAAACACATACGGTCTTATTAACCTTTTCAGTGTCACTGAGGGTTCAATTGGAGGAGCACCCTATCTATATCATTATATTAGTATCGTCCTAGTGCAGTAAACATAACAATTATATTATTATTTTAGAGCAGTTCTCATATAAATTAATGACTGTAGCTATTAAAGGGAAATGAAACCCCAAAAAATTATTTCATGATTCAGATAGAGGACACAATTTTTAAAAAGTTTCCACTTTACTTCTATTATCAATTTTTTTTTTCATTCTCATGTTATTCTTTGTTTAAGAGATACCTAAGTAGGTAGCGTGCACATGCCTGAAGCACTACACAATAGAAAATAGTGCTGCCATCTAGTGCTCCTGCTAATGTATAACATTGTTGCAAAACTGCTGCTATATAGTGCTGCAGACACATGCACTCTTGAGCTTACATTTCTGCTTTTCCACAAAGGATAACAAGAAAACTAAGAAAATTTTATAATGGAAGTAAATTAGAAAGTTGTTTAAAATGTTATGTTCTATCTAAATCATGAAAGAAAAAAAATTGGGTTTTATGTCCCTTTAATTAGGGGCTGGAAGTTTTCTGCGGCTTGAGTTTGACAGCTGGTAAGCAATTACGGATAGTGTCAGGGATGTCCCCAGGCTGCAACTCTGTCCCTATCAAGCATAGGAAATGTAGGTAAGCAATTACGGATAGTGTCAGGGATGTCCCCAGGCTGCAACTCTGTCCCTATCAAGCATAGGAAATGTAGGTAAGCAATTACGGATAGTGTCAGGGATGTCCCCAGGCTGCAACTCTGTCCCTATCAAGCATAGGAAATGTAGGTAAGCAATTACGGATAGTGTCAGGGATGTCCCCAGGCTACAACTCTGTCCCTATCAAGCATAGGAAATGTAGGTAAGCAATTACGGATAGTGTCAGGGATGTCCCCAGGCTGCAACTCTGTCCCTATCAAGCATAGGAAATGTATGTTTACTTCTCTATAATAAACCAGAATTGATAAACCACTGTAACTCACAGAGTATGTGTAACAATTACAAAATGCTTTCATTTGCTCTAGAATACAGAAAGCAGCTTCTTTACCAAATCTGGTAAAAAGTAAGATGCTTACCGTGCTGCATCCTCTTCAAGTAGTAATTTCACGAACTGTCTAGGGATGTGTAAAGATAGCACACTCTCAGCCATTTGCTCTAATATCCGCAGGTGGTTGCCATCTGTTGTAGGGAATCTGTACATTCTACAGATAGATCCACCAAATACTGAAAAAAGAACCAACAACTGAATATAATGGGTGACTATCAAGTGCCCACATAGAGAAAGGGATACATTTTGAAACGAAGGCGGGTTACGCAAGACACAGTCAAGGCAAATGGGTCCCTGGTGAAGGAGAATTACCTTGGTTAATAGAAGCAAAAGGAAGGGTACTCTAGACAAGGATACATTGACAGTTAGATAATACCAATAACATGGTAAAAACTTGAAAACAAAATTTATACTTGCCTGATGAATTTCTTTTTTTCCGGATATGGAGAGTCCACAACGTCATTCAATTACTAGTATGAATATCACTCCTGGCCAGCAGGAGGCGGCAAAAAGCACCACAGCAAAGCTGTTAAGTGTCACACCCCTACCCATAATCCCCAGTCATTCGACGGAAGGGAAATGGAAAAGGAATAACACAAAGGTGTAGAGGTGCCCGAGGTTTAGTAAAAAATAACTGTCTTAATAAAGGATGGGGTTGTGGACTCTCCATATCCGGAAAGAAATAAATTTATCAGGTAAGCATACATTTTGTTTTCTTTCCTAAGATATGGAGAGTCCACAACGTCATTCAATTACTACTGGGAACCAATACCCAAGCTATAGGACACAGAATGAACAGAAAGGGAGAACAAGACAGGCAGACCTAAACAGAAGGCACCACCGCTTGAAGAACCTTTCTCCCAAAAGAGGTCTCAGCCGAGGCAATAGTATCAAATTTCTAAAATTTTGAAAAAGTATGCAGAGAGGACCAAGTTGCAGCCTTGCAAATCTTTTCCACAGAAGCCCTAGTGGAATGAGCAGTAATTCTCTCAAGAGGCTGCTGTCCAATAGTCTCATAAGCAAAACGAATCATACTTCTCAACCAGAGGGAAAGAGAAGTAGAAGTAGCCTTCTGACCCTTACACTTTTTTGAGACACAAATATATAGGGCAAAAGACTGGCAAAAATCCTTAATCGCCTGTAGGTAGAATTTTAGAGCACGCACAACATCCAAGTTGTGCAACAGACGTTCTTTATGAGAAAAAGGATTGGGACAGAGAGAAAGAAGAACAATTTCCTGATTAATATTTCTATACGAAACCACTTTAGGAAGAAACCTCAATTTAGTACGAAGAACCGCCTTATCCGCATGAAAGATAAGGTAAGGCGAATTACACTGCAAAGCAGAGAGTTCCGAAACTCTCAGAGCAGAAGAGATAGCAATAACAAACAAAACCTTCCAAGACAGCAACTTAATATCTATGGAATGCATTGGCTCAAATGGAGCCCACTGCAAAACTTTAAGAACAAGGTTAAGGCTCCAAGGAGGAGCAACAGGTTTAAACACAGGCCTGATTCTGACCAGAGCCTGACAAAAAGATTGAACATCTGGCACATCTGCCAGACGCTTGTGTAACAAAATAGATAATGCAGAAATCTGACCTTTCAGAGAACTGACTGATCACCCTTTCTCCAGACCTTTCTGGAGAAAAGACAAAATTCTAGGAATCCTGACCCTACTCCAAGAGTAGCACTTAGATTCACACGAATAAAGGTATTTACGCCATACCTTATGGTAATTTTTTTGAGTAACAGGCTTGTAAGCCTGGATCATGGTCTCAATGACTGCGAAAATCCACGCTTAGACAGAACTAAGCGTTCAATCTCCAAGCAGTTAGCTTCAGAGAAACGAGATTTGGATGGAGGAGTGGACCCTGAGTTAGAAGGTCCTTCCTCAGAGGCAAACTCCAAGGCGGCCGAGAGGACATCTTCACTAGGTCTGCATACCAGATCCTGCGAGGCCATGCAGGAGCTATTAGAATTACTGATGCTCTCTCTTGTTTGATACAAGCTATAACTCGTGGAAGGAGCGCAAACAGAGGAAACAGGTATGCTAGACCAAAAACCCAAGGAACCGCCAGAGCATCTATCAGAGCGGCCTGAGGATCTCTTGACCTTGAACCGTACCTTGGAAGCCGAGACACCATCAGATCCAACTCAGGCACCCCCCATGAGGGTTAACCTGGAGAACACCTCTGGATGGAAAGCCCACTCCCCGGGATGAGATGTCTGTCCGCTCAGGAAATTCGCTTCCCAGTTGTCCACTCCAGGAATGTGGATGGCAGATAGACAACAATTGTGAGCTTCCGCCCACTGAATAATCCGTGCCACCTCCTTCATGGCTAAGGAACTTTGAGTTCCTCCCTTGTGGTTGATGTAAGCCACTGAGGTGATGTTGTCCAACTGAAACCTGATAAACCGGGCTAAAGACAATTGAGGCCAAGCCATAAGAGCATTGTAAATCGCTCTCAACTCCAAGATGTTTATGGGGAGAGCAGATTCCTCCCGAGTCCATAGTCCCTGCACCTTTAACGAGTCCCAGACTGCTCCCCAGCCTAGAAGGCTGGTGTCCGTGGTCGCAATCACCCAGGAAGGTCTCCGGAAGCATGTGCCCTGAGACAGATGGTCCTGAGAAAGCCACCACGGGAGAGTGTCTCTTGTCTCCGTTCCATTGTCTGAGCATGCATAATTGCAGAGCTCTCAAATGGAATTGAGCAAAGGGAATGATGTTCATGGAATCGACCATCAGACCAATTACCTCCATACATTGAGCCACTGATGGCCGAACAGTAGACTGAAGAGAAAGGCAAGAGAAGAGAATTTTGGATTTTCTGACCTCCTTCAGAAAATTTTTCATGGATAGGGAATCTATTATGGTCCCTAAGAAAACCACCCTTGTAGCTGGAACAAGGGAACTCTTTTCCAGATTCACTTTCAAACCGTGGAAAAGTAGAAAAGACAACAAGATCTCTGTATGAGAGTTGGCTTGTTAAAAAGATGGCGCCTGAACCAACATGTCATCCAGGAATGGGGCCACTGCAATTACCCGAGACCTGATCACTGACAAGAGAGCCCCCAGAATCTTTGAGAAAATTCTGGGAGCTGTGGCAAGTCCAAACGGAAGAGCCACAAACTGAAAGTGTTTCTCTAAAAAGGCACATCTCAGGAATTTGTGATGATCCCTGCGGATGGGAACATGAAGATACGCATCCTTCAGGTCTATGGTCGTCATGAACTGACCCTCTTGGACCAAAGGAAGAATGGAACGAATGGTTTCCATTTTGAAAGACAGTATTCTGAGAGACTTGTTGAGGCAATTTAGGTCTAAAATATTTTTTTTGGGAACCACAAACAGATTTGAATAGAATCCTAGACCCTGATCCCTTACTGGAACTGGAACAATCACTCCCAGGGAGGAAAGGTCCTAACGCAGTTCAAGAATGCCTTTTTTTTACCTGGTCTGCAGATAATCTTGAGAGGTGGAATCTGCCCCTGGGAGGGAAAGTTTTTCTATTTTGTAACCCTGAGATACTGAGCCCAAGAATCTGGGACATCTCGTCTGCACACTTGACAAAACAGGGAAAGTCTGCCCCCCCACTTGATTCGATCCCGGACCAGGGGCCGACCCTTCATGCTGACTTAGACTCAGCTGAGGGTTTCTTTGATTGCTTCCCCTTATTCCAAGACTGATTGGGCTTCCAAGAAGACTTGGACTGCTCCTGCTTGGAAGAGAGAGAGGAAGACTTTTGAAGTTACGAAAGCAACAAAAATTACTTTGACGTCCTTTGAGTCTGTTCTTCTTGTCTTGCGGTAGAAAACATAATTTATACTAACCAGATAAATTCCTTTCCTTCTGGATAGGGAGAGTCCACGGATTCATTGCTTACTATTGGGAAATACAACACCTGGCCACCAGAAAGAGGCACAGACACCCCAGGGAAAGGCTTAACTATCCCTCCCACTTCCTCATTAACCCAGTCATTCTGGCAAAGGAACAAGGAAAAGTAGGAGAAACATTAGGGTATAAATGGTGCCAGAAAAAAAATAATTAAGGGACCACCCATAGACAAGAAAAAACGTGCGGGCCGTAAAACTCTCCCTATCCGGAAGGAAAGGAATTTATCTAGTAAGCATAAATTATGTTTTCCTTCCAAAGATAGGGAGAGTCCACAACTTTTTTCCTTAATGTTCGGAAAACTTTACCCAAGCTCCAGAGTACACTGAATGAATAACGTGAGGGAACAAAAAGGAAGAGGCGGACCAAATTCTGAGGGCACCACAGTCTGCAAAACTTTTCTCCCGAAAGCTGCTTCAACCGAAGCAAAAACATCAAACTTGTAAAATTTTGAAAAAGTATGTAAGGAGGACCAGGTAGCCGCCTTACAAATCTGATCCATAGAGGCCTCGTTCTTAAAGGCCTCTTAAAGGCAAAAGAGGAAGCCACTGCTCTAGTGGAATGAGCCAATATCCTCTCAGGAAGATGATGTTCCGTTGTCTGGTAAGCTAAGCAGATGAAACTATTTAACCAAAAAGATAGGGAAGTCGAAGTAGCCTTCTGCCCCTTATGCTTCCCCGAATAGACAACAAACAAAGAGGAAGATTGGCTAAACTCCTTAGTAGCCTGAAGATAGAACTGCAAGGCATGAACCACATTCAAATTGTGACATAAGCGTTCCTTCGATGAAGAAGAATTAGGACACAAGGAAGGAACTATAATCTCCTGATTGATGTTGCGATCTGACACAACCTTAGGAAGAAAACCTAATTTAGTACATAAAACTGCCTTATCTGCATGAAAAAATCAGATAAAGGAGCTCACATTGCAAAGCAGAGGTCTCAGAAACGCTCGACACAGAGGCAATTGCCAATAAAAGAGAACCTTCCAAGATAACAATTTAATGTCAACGGAATGTAGAGACTCAAACGGAACCTGTTGCAAAACCCGAAGAACAAGATATATGCTCCAAGGAGGAGCCCCAGATCTAAACACAGGTCTGATCCTAATCCTTAACAAAGGACTGCACATCTGGAAGTTCAGGGAACAAGCAGAAAGGCCCTTCGACAGCCCAATCTGGAGAAAAGATAAGATCCTGGCAACCTTAATTCTGTGCCAGGAAAATCCACACTCTCCACACCAGAAAAAGTAGGTCCTCCACACCTTGTGGTAGATACGCAGAGTAACTGGTTTACGAGCTTGAGTAAGAGTATCAATGACATTCTCAGAGAAACCTCTCTTGGCTAAGACTAAGCGTTCAATCCCTGCACAGTCAGCCTCAGAGAATATAGATTTTGATGAACAAATGGACCTTGTATTAGCAGGTCTCTGCGACAAGGTAACTTCCACAGAGGAGATGAGGACATACCCACTAGATCCACAAACCACATCCTTCGCGGCCACGATGCAGCAAACAGGATTACTGATACCCGCTCCTGCTTGATGCGGCCCACCACTCGATGAAGAAACGGACGGTAATGGAGGAAAAAGATATGCGAGTTTCAACCTCCAGGGCACTGCTAGTGTATCTATTAGATCCGAAGTTCAAGAATGCCTCTCTTTTTACCTGGTCTGCAGATAATCTTGAGAGGTGGAATCTGCCCCTGGGAGGGAAAGTTTTTCTTTGTAACCCTGAGATAATATGTCCACAGCCCAAGGATCTGGGACATCTCGTCTCCACACTTAACAAAACAAGGAAAGTCTGCCCCCCCACTTGATTCGATCCTGGACCGGGGGCGAACCCTCCATGCTGACTTAGACTCAGCTGAGGGTTTCTTTGATTGCTTCCCCTTATTCCAAGACTGATTGGGCTTCCAAGAAGACTTGGACTGCTCCTGCTTGGAACAGAGAGAAGACTTTTGACCTTTGACCTAGAAAAAAGATAAGATCCTGGCAACCTTAACTCTGTGCCAGGAAACTCCACACTCTCCACACCAGAATAAGTAGATCCTCCACATCTTGTGGTAGATACGCCAAGTAACTGGTTTACGAGCTTGGATAAGAGTATCAATGATATTCTCAGAGAAACCTCTCTTGGCTAAGACTAGGTGTTCAATCTCGGCGCAATCAGCCTCAGAGAATCTAGATTTTGATGAACAAATGGAGCTTGTATTAGCAGGGACAAGGTAACTTTCACAGAGGAGATAAGGACATCCCCACTAGATCCGCAAACCACATCCTTCACGGCCACGATGCAGCAATCAAGATTACTGATACCCGCTCCTGCTTGATGCGGGCCACCACTAGAGGAAGAAACAGTAATGGAGGAAAAAGATATACGAGTTTCAACCTCCAGGGCACTGTTAGTGCATCTATTAGATCCGCTTAGGGATCCCTCAACCTCGACCCATACCTGGGTAGCTTGGTATTGAGACGGGATGCCATGAGATCCATCTCCGGTGTTTCCCACTTGCTCCATATCTCTGCAAACACCTCTGGATGGAAAGACCATTCCCCTGAATGGAAGGATTACCTGCTGAGAAAATCCGCCTCCCAGTTGTCCACAGCCGAAATGTGGATTGCTGACAGCGAACAGCTGTGGGCCTCCGCCCACTGCAGAATCTGAGATACTGCCTTCATCGCCAAGGAACTTCTCGTTCCCCCTTGATGGTTGATATAAGCCACCGAGGTTATATTGTCTGATTGGAATCTGATAAACTGGGACGAACCCAGAAGAGGCCAAACCTTCAAGGCCTTGAAGATTGCCCGTAGTTCCAAAATATTGACCAGGAGGGAGGACTCCTCCTGAGTCCACAACCCCTGTTCCTTCCTGGCACCCCAAACAGCTCCCCATCCGGATAGGCTTGTGTCAGTAGTCACAATCTCCAAGGATGGTCTTAAGAAGCTTGTCCCTCAGGACAGATGATCTGGACAGAGCCACCAAGAGAGTGATTCTCTCGACCAGATGTCTAACACAATCTGTTGAGACAAATCTGAATGATCTCCAGGACTAAAGGAGTCTGGACTTAGAAGTTATATCCACAGACCAAGACTTCAACCAGAGTGCCCGGTGGGCTAGGACCACAAAGCCAGAGGCCTTTGCATTTAGGCAAATAATTTGCATGTTCGCATCACAGATAAAAGAATTAGCAATTCACAGAGCTTTAATTCTGTCTTGAATATCCTCGAGGGGAGACTCCACCTCAATGAGTTCCGACAAAGAGTTGCACCAGTAGGTAGCCTCTCCGGCAACCGCGGCAGCTGCAGTTGCTGGTTGAAACAAAAAACCCGTATGTTGAAACATCTTTCTCAGAAAGGTTTCCATTTTCTTATCCATCAGCTCTCTGAGCAAAGAACAATCCGCAAGAGGTATAGTAGTACATTTAGCAAGCGTAGAGATAGCACCATCCAGCTTAGGAATGGAGCCCCACAAATCCAGTTAAGAGTCCGGGACTGGAAACAATTTAGGATTAGATGTGCTATGAGGAACTGCATGTGGAGTGGATAATGTAGCAAGGGTAGTAATCTCACAGGATGCCGAGTCATGAGAGGTAGACGGCTCCAAGGGACTAAGAGCCGTAGCAGACTTGTCTCCCATCTTAGATGTTATAATGGTGTTAAGGCATGGGAAAAACACGGCCTCCACAATATAAGCAGGTATGATTTAGTACAGAAGGAGTACCTTCTAACATGTCAGATTCCTCCATAGTTCAGGTTATACCCACAGAAGGACATTTATATTCCCAATGGCTGGGGCACTCACCACAGTTAACAGAGGAAAAGCTCTCCTCAGGTTGTGTAAAAATTGAAACAATCTTACCTCCAGGAACCATGCTGTGGAACAGAACACAGCCTCTCAAGTGTGACAGTCGTATAGCAGCGCTCCTGACATGGACTTAAGTGAGAGAAAGCAGGCAGTGAAACTTGTTGACACCGATTGCATAGGAGCTGTTAGCAGTAGTCTGGATTGTTTCGCAGAAAAACTTTCCCTGCATCTCCAGACTTTCATCAATACTCTCACTGAGAGGTTGAAATGACTACTTAAAATTTCAGTCCTTTCTCGAAGGGCAGTTACCCTTTTTCAGGACTCTCCAAATCTTCTGCCACTTCTCTGCCACCTCCTAACATGACGAAAGGCAAAGAATGACTGGGGTAATGAGGATGTGGGAGGGATATTTAAACCTTTGGCTGGGGTGTCTTTGCCTCCTCCTGGTGGACAGGTGTTGTATTTCCCAACAGTAAGGAATGAAGCCGTGGACTCTACCTATTTTAGGAAGGAAAAGACCATTTTCCACACATATTATCAGAAATTATTTCTGCCAGACCAGGTCCGAAAAAGTCTTACCCTTGCAAGGAAGGGCCAGAAGCTTTGACTTAGAGGTAACATCAGCTGACCAAGCTTTTAGCCACAAAGCCCTGCTGGCTAAGACAGTGAAGCCAGCCATATTGGCTCCCAGTCTAATAATTTGTATGTTAGCATTAGAAATAAAGGAATTGGCTAGTTTGAGAGCCTTAATCCTATCTTGGATCTCCTCCAACGGAGTCTCTACTAAAATTGATTCAGTCAAGGCATTGCACCAATAAGATGCAGCACTTGCTACTGTGGCAATACAGACTGCAGGTTGCCATTGAAGACCCTGATAAACATACATCTTTTTCAAATAAGCCTCCAGCTTCTTTTCCATGGGATCCTTAAAGGAGTACCTATCCTCTATAGGGATCATAGTTCTCTTAGCCAAGTAGAAATAGACCCTTCTACTTTAGGCACTGTGCGCCATGAATCTTTATTGGAGTCAGCAACAGGAAACATCTTTTTAAAGACGGAGACTGGGAAAAAGGTATACTGGCTTCTTCCATTCCTGTGAAATAATCTCTGTCACACGGTCTGGAACAGGAAAAACCTCCACAGAGGAAGGAACATCATAGTATTTATTAAGTTTACTAGACGTCTTAGGGTTGACAACGACAGCAGTATCGGAGTCGTCCAAAGTAGCCAATACCTTTAACAGTACACAAAGGTGTTCAAGCTTAAATCTAAAGTTTACTTCTTCAGTATCAGATTAAAGAATAATACTGTCCGAATCTGAGATTTCACCCTCAGAGGCTACCGACGTATCCTCCTCATCAAACTTATGAGGGAGGGCATCCTGCGTAGCAGTAGGTGGAACAGAAACTATACTATCTGAATGTCTAATTTTCCTCTTGCGTTTTCCCAGCATAGTAAAAGCAGATAATGCCGCAGATACAGCAGAAGATACATGTGCAGCAAAATCTGCAGGCAAGTAAACTCCTTAAGGAGGCTGAAAGGAACTGCAGGGTACTGTATGTAACGTCATAGTGGCTTGGGATGTTTGAGGAGAAAGCTGTGGCATTATCTGAACAGCATCACCCTGAGAGACATTGGGCTCAGAGGGCAACAATTTATCTTTAAATAGAAGTGTTCTAACTAAGCATGCAGCACGGAATTTCATAGGCAAAACAATTTGTGCCTCAAGGCAAAACAAGCATTTGTCAAAAGACACAGAGTCTTGGTCCATGTCCATAATACTAAATAAAAATTCCCCAAATTGTAGACATTTTTTAAATACACTGTCACTTTAAGAATTTTTAATACCACAGCCGCTTAACGTTATGCAAAAATTCTTTAAAATAATAAACCAATCAGGCCCCCTAAACCTCAGATAGGCTGAGGAGCCTTACCGTAACACTTATACAAAATTTTGCTGCCAGAAGTCTCTAAAATAATCATATAGTAGATCAACACTGAAGAGACTGAAATTCAATGACGCTGCTCCGTTTTGTGATATCCGACAGCAGAGAGAAGTCACATGACCAGCAGAGAGAGGAAACTATGCAGCAAGTAAAAGGCGCTTTTCCCTCTGCCTACAACACCGGAGCTTAATTTACACAAGCTCAAGTAGTCTGTCAGTTAGCCTGTTCTAGCTAAGCAAGCAAAGAAAACAAACTGCCAAATTTTAAGTTTATACATAAATCCCTGTATAAAACATAAGCCACACACATACTAATAAAGTGTTTCAACAAAATTAGCCCAGAGGAAAAACATCCCAATAAAGGGAAGATTAACCCCTAGAGGCCTATTTATCAAGCCGTGTACCGCAAATACGCTGGAATTCTGCAGCGTAATTGTGGAGAGCCTGATTCCCCTTATTTATCAAAGCCTACAGACCGGCAAAAGTAGAAATTTGTGACGTAACATACGATCCACCGGTCTCAGTTCAACACAGATCAATGCTTACGTCATTACAGATGTTCCGAATGCAAATTCGGCACTATCTGACTACTTTTGCTAGTTATCAAATATCTAGCAGGTACGCTTGCCACTATTCCGGCCCAGCGTACCTGCTTTCAATGCCATAGGAATCAATGGGAGTCTGAAAGCAGTGAAAGCTTATGTTCGTTGCTGCCCGATATCCCATTGATTCCTATGGGAGAATAAAAGTTATGTTTACACCTAACACCCTAACATGTACCCTGAGTCTAAAGACCCCTAATCTGTCACCCCCTACACCGCCGCCACCTATATTATACTTATTAACCCCTAATCTGCTGCCCCGACACCGCCGCCACCTACATTATACTTATTAACCCCTAATCTGCTGCCCCGCCACCGCCGCCACCTATATAAAGTTATTAACCCCTATTCCGCCGCTCCCGGACCCCTTCGCCACCTACATAAAGTTATTAACCCCTATCCCGCCGCTCCCGGACCACCACCCGTCACCTACATAAAGTTATTAACCCATATCCTGCCGCTCCCGGAGCCAACCGCAACTAAATAAATGTATTAACCCTTAAACCCCTGGCCTCCCACATCACCAGCACTTACAAAACTTATTAACCCCTAAACCGCCAGCCCCCCACATCACTATAAACTAAATTAACCTATTAACCCCTAAACCTAACAACCCCTTAACTTTACATTAAATATTAATCGCATTCTATTGGCTGATTGGAATAGTCAATAGAAGGCAAGCTCAACAGCCAATAGGATTTTTTCAACCTTAATTTCCGATTGGCTGATAGAATTCTATCAGCCAATCGGAATCTAAGGGACGCCATCTTGGATGACGTCATTTAAAGGAACCTTCATTCCGAAGAAGACGTAAGAAGAGGATGCTCCGCGTCGGATGTCTTGAAGATAGAGCCGATCCGCGCCGGATGGATGAAGATAGAAGATGCCGTCTGGGTGAAGACTTCTGCAGGCTTGGATGAAGACTTCGGCTGGCTTCGATGAGGATGGATGTCAGCTCTTCAGAAACTGTAAGTGGATCTTCGGGTGTTAGTGTTAGGATTTTTTTAAGGGTTTATTGAGTGGGTTTTATTTTTAGATTAGGGTTTGGGCTTTTGAAAAAGAGCTAAATGCCCTTTTAAGGGCAATGCCCATACAAATGCCCTTTTCATGGCAATGGGGAGCTTAGTTTTTTTTAGTTAGGTTTTTATTTGGGGGGGTTGGTTGTGTGGGTGGTGGGTTTTACTGTTGGGGGGCATTTGTATTTTTTATTTACAGGTAAAAGAGCTGATTTCTTTGGGGCAATGCCCCGCAAAAGGCCCTTTTAAGGGCCATTTGTAGTTTATTGTAGGTTAGGTTTTTTTTATTTGGGGGGGACTTTTTTTATTTTCATAGGGCTCTTAGATTAGGTGTAATTAGTTTAACTATTTGATAATTTATTTTTTATTTTGTATAGCTTAGTGTTTATTTATTTTTTGTAACTTAGTGTTTGTTATTTTGTGTAACTTAGTTGTTAGTTTTTTGTAACTTTGTAATTTTTAATTGTAGATTTAAAATATTTGAGTAGGGTTAGGCGTTTAAATATATAATATAGTTAATTTAATTTGTAGTTTAATGTAATTTTAGTATAACAATTAGGGTAGGTTAATTAATAGTTTAATATAATTTTAGTATAACAGTTAGGGTAGATTAATTATAAGTTTAATATAGTTTAATTTAAATCTAAAGGTAAGTTTAAATTTATTATAAGATAGGGATGAGTTAATATTTAATATAAAGTTAGCGAGTTGTTAGGTTCAGGGGTTAATAGGTTAATTTAGTTTATGGTGATGTGGGGGGCTGGCGGTTTAGGGGTTAATAGGTTTAGTAAGTGGTAGTGATGTGGGAAGCCAGAGGTTTAGGGGTTAATACATTTAGTTAGTTGCGGCGGGGTCCAGGAGTGGCGGGATAGAGGTTAATAAGTTTATTAGAATTGCGGTGGGCTCCGGGAGCGGCGGTTTAGTAGTTAATAACTTTATTTAGTTGTGGCGGGGTCCGGGAGCGGAGAGATAGGGGTTAAACAGTTTAGTATAGTGGCTGTGTTTAGTGACACTATACAAATAGTTAACAACAGTCCGCTGCTCATCGCCCCGTACTTGGTGTGCAGCTTTTTGACAGTTTTTTTGTTAAATATGGAAAGCGTATTCAAGTCCACGGCCGCGATGTTAGGCGATGTCAGGAGAGTGTATTGGTGCCGTTGAATGCAAGTAAGTTAACGGCTTGATAAGTAGGCCTCCTAGTCTCAACATACATAATGTGCCTGCCCACTGCCAAAGAAAATCCTGTATAATGGATTTAAAAAATGTCCCCATCTACTGCATATGACATATTCTTCTGAAGTGCAAGTCTCCAAGACCTAGAAGACAAAAGCACTTACCTGCAGTCTAGAAGACAGCTCACAAGGACACATACTCCTTACAGAGCTGTAGAAAAAGAAAGAACAGAGTAACCAACTCTGGCTTTCTGTACCATGGGCAGTGGTTAGGACACAAAGCAAGGACTACCTCACAACTTCCTAACTGCATAAAAGCCACCACTACTCTACTGAAGAGATTGACGTGGACTCGTGGGTAAGGGAGTGAAACTTAACAGCTTTTCTGTGGTGCTCTTTGCCTCCTCCTGCTGGCCAGGAGTAATATTCCCACTAATAATTGAATGACGTTGTGGACTCTTCATATCTTAGGAAAGAAAGCAAGTTCACAAACTAGTATCAGGACGCGTACAAACACGTTGAAGCTATGTCAAATTAATATGAACGCTTAACAGGAAACATCTAGGAGCCTGGGTTTTAAATTGTAGATTTGCCAGGATTCAGCATGGAGCTACTGTAGAGAGATGAGGAATTCAAATGAGTTTATATATTAATAGCTTATTTTTAATGCATGATACAAAATTTAATCTTCTCCAAGTATGCTACGCTCTATTTTCTGTATATATTTTTTTTACTGTTTTACCACATGAGCATTACTACTACTATTGTATTTATTATATTTAGGTTGTATGCCGGGTGATTGTGTCATTATTCACTGTTTAAAGACTATCATTGATGGTTATTATATAAGGCACTATTTTACTTATTACACTTTTCCCCTGTATTACTTAAGAAGATATAAGAAACAAAAGTTAAAATGTTTCATATTTTTTATTATTGGTCTTTTTTTAGTGTTTCACTGTTTTTTATTAAAGGGACAGTCTAATCCAAAATAAACTTTCATGATTAAGAAAGAGAATGTCATTTTAAACAATTTTCCAATTTGCTTTTATCACCAATTTTGCTTTGTTCTCTCTATATTCTTAGTTGAAAGCTAAACCTAGGAGGTTTATATCCTAATTTCTAAGCCCTTGAAGACCGCTTCTCTTCTCTCAGGGCATTTTAAACGTGTTTCACCACTAGAGGGTGTTAGTGCATGTGTGTCATATAAATAACACCGTGCTCACGCACGTGGAGTACAGGTGAGCCAGCTCTGATTGGATAAAAACATAATTTATGTAAGAACTTACCTGATAAATTCATTTCTTTCATATTAGCAAGAGTCCATGAGCTAGTGACGTATGGGATATACATTCCTACCAGGAGGGGCAAAGTTTCCCAAACCTTAAAATGCCTATAAATACACCCCTCACCACACCCACAATTCAGTTTAACGAATAGCCAAGAAGTGGGGTGATAAGAAAAAAGTGCGAAAGCATATAAAATAAGGAATTGGAATAATTGTGCTTTATACAAAAAAATCATAACCACCACAAAAAAAGGGCGGGCCTCATGGACTCTTGCTAATATGAAAGAAATGAATTTATCAGGTAAGTTCTTACATAAATTATGTTTTCTTTCATGTAATTAGCAAGAGTCCATGAGCTAGTGACGTATGGGATAATGACTACCCAAGATGTGGATCTTTCCACACAAGAGTCACTAGAGAGGGAGGGATAAAATAAAGACAGCCAATTCCTGCTGAAAATAATCCACACCCAAAATAAAGTTTAATGAAAAAACATAAGCAGAAGATTCAAACTGAAAACGCTGCCTGAAGTACTTTTCTACCAAAAACTGCTTCAGAAGAAGAAAATACAACAAAATGGTAGAATTTGGTAAAAGTATGCAAAGAGGACCAAGTTGCCGCTTTGCAAATCTGATCAACCGAAGCTTCATTCCTAAACGCCCAGGAAGTAGAAACTGACCTAGTAGAATGAGCTGTAATCCTATGAGGCGGAGTCTTACCCGACTCAACATAGGCAAGATGAATTAAAGATTTCAACCAAGATGCCAAAGAAATGGCAGAAGTTTTCTGGCCTTTCAAAAACCGGAAAAGATAACAAATAAACTTGAAGTCTTTCGGAAAGACTTAGTAGCTTCAACATAATATTTCAAAGCTCTAATAACATCCAAAGAATGCAACGATTTCTCCTTAGAATTCTTAGGATTAAGACATAATGAAGGAACCACAATGTCTCCACTAATGTTGTTGGAATTCACAACTTAGGTAAAAATTCAAAAGAAGTTCGCAACACCGCCTTATCCTGATGAAAAATCAGAAAAGGAGACTCACAAGAAAGAGCAGATAATTCAGAAACTCTTTTGGCAGAAGAGATGACCAAAAGGAACAAAACTTCCCAAGAAAGTAATTTAATATCCAATGAATGCATAGGTTCAAATGGAGGAGCTTGAAGAGCCCCCAGAACCAAATTCAAACTCCAAGGAGGAGAAATTGACTTAATGACAGGCTTTATACGAACCAAAGATTGTACAAAACAATGAATATCAGGAAGAATAGCAATCTGTCTGTGAAAAAGAACAGAAAGAGCAGAGATTTGACCTTTCAAGGAACTTGCGGACAAACCCTTATCTAAACCATCCTGAAGAAACTGTAATATTCTCGGTATTCTAAAAGAATGCCAAGAAAAATGATGAGAAAGACACCAAGAAATATAAGTCTTCCAGACTCTATAATATATCTCTCTGGATACAGATTTACGAGCCTGTAACATAGTATTAATCACAGAGTCAGAGAAACCTCTTTGACCAAGAATCAAGCGTTCAATCTCCATACCTTTAAATTTAAGGATTTCAGATCCTGATGGAAAAAAGGACCTTGAGACAAAAGGTCTGGTCTTAACGGAAGAGTCCACGGTTGGCAAGAGGCCATCCGGACAAGATCCGCATACCAAAACCTGTGAGGCCATGCCGGAGCTACCAGCAGAACAAACGAGCATTCCTTCAGAATCTTGGAGATTACTCTTGGAAAAAGGACTAGAGGCAGAAAGATATAGGCAGGATGATACTTCCAAGGAAGTGATAATGCATCCACTGCCTCCGCCTGAGGATCCCGGGATCTGGACAGATACCTGGGAAGTTTCTTGTTTAGATGAGAAACCATCAGATCTATTTCTGGAAGTTCCCACATTAGAACAATCTGAAGAAATACCTCTGGGTGAAGAGACCATTCGCCCGGAAGCAACGTTTGGGGACTGAGATAATCCGCTTTCCAATTGTCCATACCTGGGATATGAACCACAGAGATTAGACAGGAGCTGGATTCCACCCAAACCAAAATTCGAGATACTTCTTTCATAGCCAGAGGACTGTGAGTCCCTCCTTGATGATTGATGTATGCCACAGTTGTGACATTGTCTATCTGAAAACAAATGAACAACTCTCTCTTGAGAAGAGGCCAAGACTGAAGAGCTCTGAAAATTGCATGGAGTTCCAAAATATTGATCGGAAATCTCACCTCCTGAGATTCCCAAACCCCTTGTGCCGTCAGATACCCCCACACAGCTCCCCAACCTGTAAGACTTGCATCTGTTGAGATTATAGTCCAGGTCGGAAGAACAAAGAAGCCCCCTGAACTAAACGATGGTGATCTGTCCACCATGTCAGAGAGTGTTGTAAAATCGGTTTAAAGATATTAATTGAGATATCTTTGAGTAATCCCTGCACCATTGGGTCAGCATACAGAGCTGAAGAGGTCGCATGTGAAAACGAGCAAAGGAGATCGCATCTGATGCGGCAGTCCTAAGACCCAACATTTCCATGCATAAGGCTACCAAAGGGAATGATTGTGACTGAAGGTTTTGACAAGCTGATATCAATGTTAAACTTCTCTTGTCTGACAAGGACAGAGTCATAGACACTGAATTTATGTACAAAAACCTAAAAAGGTTACCCTTGTCTGAGGAATCAATGAACTGAATGGTAAATTGATCCTCCAACCATGAAATTGAAGAAACAACACAAGTCGATTCGTATGAGATTCTTCGAAAATGAGAAGACTGAGCAAGTACCAAGATATCGTCCAAATAAGGAAATAAAAAACCCTATTCTCTGATTACAGAAAAAAGGGGCACCGAGAACCTTTGAAAAAAAATTCTTGGAACTGAGGCTAGACCAAACGGTAGAGCCACAAAACTGGTAATGCTTGTCTAAAAAGAGAATCTCAGACACTAAAAGTGATCTGGATGAATCGGAATATGCAGATACACATCCTGTAAATCTATTGTAGACATATAATGCCCTTGCTAAACAAAAGGCAGGATAGTCCTACAGTAACCATCTTGAATGTTGGTATCCTAACATAATGATTCAATAATGACAGATCCGGAACTGGTCTGAAGGAATTGACCTTCTTTGGTACAAATGAAGAGATAAAATAAAACCCCAGCCCCTGTTCCAGAACTGGAACTGGCATAAATACTCCAGCCAACTCTAGATCTGAAACACATTACAGAAATGCTGAGCCTTTGCTGTGTTAACTGGGACACGGGAAAGAAAAGAATCTCTTAGCAGGAGGCCTTAACTTGAAGCCAATTCTGTACCTTTCTGAAACAATGTTTCTGAAACCAGAGATTAAGAACGGAATTGATCCAAATTTCTTTGAAGAAAACGTAATCTGCCCCATACCAGCTGAGCTGGAATAAGGGCCGCACCTTCATAGGTACTTAGGAGCTGGCTATAGGTTTCTATAAGGCTTGGATATATTCCAAACTGGAAATAGTTTCCAAACTGATACCGCTCCTGAGGATGAAGGATCAGGCTTTTGTTCCTTGTAAGGAAAGGAACTAAAATGATTAATTACCCTGGAAAGAAAGGGAAAGCAAAGATGACTTAGAAGACATGTCAGCATTCCAAGTTTAATCCATAAAGCTTCTCTAGCTAAAATAGCTAGAGACATATACCTGACATCAACTCTAATGATATCAAAAGATGGTATCACCAATAAAATTATTAGCATGTTATAGAATAATAATAATGCTATAAAATTATGATCTGTTACTTGTTGCTCTAAAGCTTCTAATCAAAAAGTTGAAGCTGCAGCAACATCCGCTAAAAATATAGCAGGTCTAAGAAGATTACCTGAACATAAGTAAGCTTTTCTTAGAAAGGATTCAATTTTCCTATCTAAAGGATCCTTAAATGAAGTACTATCTGCCGTAGGAATAGTAGTACATTAGCAGGAGTAGAGATAGCCCCATAACCTTAGGGATTTTTGTCTCAAAAAACTCTAATCTGTCAGATGGCACAGGATATAATTTGCTTAAACGTCTAGAAGGAGTAAATAAATTACCCAAATTATTCCATTCCCTGGAAATTACTTCAGAAATAGCATCAGGGAGATAAAACAATTCTGGAATAACTACAGGAGATTTAAAAAAACCTTATTTAAACGTTTACATTTAGAATCAAGAGGACCAGAATCCTCTATTTCTAATGCAAATAACACTTCTTTAAGTAAAGAACGAATAAATTCCATCTTGAACAAATACAAAGATTTATCAGCATCAACCTCTGAGACAGAAACCTCTGAACCAGAAGAACCATTATCAGTATCAGAATGATGATGTTCATTTAAAAATTCATCTGAAAAAAGAGAAGTTTTAAAAGACTTTTATGTATACTAGAAGGAGAAATAACAGACATAGCCTTCTTAATGGATTTAAAAAATAAAATCTCTTATGTTATCAGGAACACTCTGAAAATTAGATGTTGACGGAACAGCAACAGGTAATGTAACAGTACTAAAGGAAATTTTATCTGCATTAATAAGTTTGACATGACATGCAATACAAATAACAGCTGGAGAAACAGATACCAAAAGTTTATAGCAGATACACTTAGCTTGGTAGCTCCAGCACTGTGCAGTGACTTTCCTGAAGTAACTTCTGACTCAGTTGCAACGTGGAACATCTTGCAATATGTAAAAGAAAAAAACAACATATAAAGCAAAATTGATCAAATTCCTTAAATGACAGTTTCAGGAATGGGAAAAAATGCCAAAGAACAAGCTTCTAGCAACCAGAAGCAATAAAAAATGAGACTTAAATAATGTGGAGACAAAAGTGACGCCCATATTTTTTCGCGCCAAATAAGACGCCCACATTATTTGGCGCCTAAATGCTTTTTGGCGCCAAAAATGACGCCACATCCGGAACGCCGACATTTTTGGCGCAAAATAACGTCAAAGAATGACGCAACTTCCGGCGACACGTATGACGCCGGAAACGGAAATAGAATTTTTGCGCCAAAAAAGTCCGCGCCAAGAATGACGCAATAAAATGAAGCATTTTCAGCCCCCGCGAGCCTAACAGCCCACAGGGAAAAAGTCAAATTTTAAGGTAAAAAATGTTAAATTAAAATGCATTATCCCAAATATGAAACTGACTGTCTGAAAAATAAGGAAAGTTGAACATTCTGAGTCAAGGCAAATAAATGTTTGAATACATATATTTAGAACTTTATAAACAAAGTGCCCAACCATAGCTAGGAGTGTCACAGAAAATAAGACTTACTTACCCCAGGACACTCATCTACATATAGCAGATAGCCAAACCAGTACTGAAACGAGAATCAGTAGAGGTAATGGTATATATAAGAGTATATCGTCGATCTGAAAAGGGAGGTAAGAGATGAATCTCTACGACCGATAACAGAGAACCTATGAAATAGACCCCTTAGAAGGAGATCACTGCATTCAAATAGGCAATACTCTCCTCACATCCCTCTGACATTCACTGCACGCTGAGAGGAAAACCGGGCTCCAACTTGCTGCGGAGCGCATATCAACGTAGAATCTAGCACAAACTTACTTCACCACCTCCATCGGAGGCAAAGTTTGTAAAACTGAATTGTGGGTGTGGTGAGGGGTGTATTTATAGGCATTTTAAGGTTTGGGAAACTTTGCCCCTCCTGGTAGGAATGTATATCCCATACGTCACTAGCTCATGGACTCTTGCTAATTACATGAAAGAAATAGATGTCTGTCAAAAGAACTGAAATAAGGGGGCAGTTTGCAGAGGCTTAGATACAAGGTAATCACAGAAGTAAAAAGTGTATTTATATAACTGTGTTGGTTGTGCAAAACTAGGGAATGGGAAATAAAGGGATTATCTATATTTTTAAACAATAAAAATTCTGGTGTAGGCTGTCCCTTTAAGGTTATTTAGATGCATTACAATAGCATAAATAGATTTGATGAAATACAGAGTCAGTAGATTATACATTTTAGTATACAATGTTGATTCATAACAACTAATTTTTCATTTTCTTATAGATATATTATGAAAGAAATAGAGGGTGACAGATGAGAGAAGATGGATTTACATGATAGGATCCTTACAAATCAGGTTTCAAATGTTCATGACTAGAAGTATCTAATGTTTCTCAGTGTTAAAGGGACAGTAAACCTTAAAAATAATGTTATATCATTCTGCACATAGTGCAGAATTATATAACATTATATTAGCCAAACATTTATAAAACATAATATACCCTATTAATTTTTTTTTACAAAACACTGTTTTACAGACCCGCTCTCTGCTGAGCGGGTCTGTTATATTTACTCAGCGCATCGGGCCAGCTGTATAGTGACAGCCCGGCCCGACCGTGCCATAGAACTAAGTGCAGCTCGCTCCTGCTCTGTCAGACAGCGGGAGCGAGCTGCACTTAGTCTTATGGCGCGGTCGGCCCGGGCTATGACTATACAGCTGGCCCGATGCGCTGAGTAAATATAACAGACCCGCTCAGCAGAGAGCGGGTCTGTAAAACAGCGTTTTTAAAAAAAAATTAATAGGGTATATTATGTTTTATAAATGTTTGGCTAATATAATGTTATATGTGCAGAATTATATAACATTATTTTTAAAGTTTACTAACACTTTAAATATGAAGATAACCAACACTCTATTTACCAGGTATATGCTAGATCAGACATTTTTAATCTCTTGACAAAAGAACCATACATATTAATAAACATAACATTTAATTGTGTGTGTGTGTCCTCTGTTCCCAAATGAATGTTATATCTATAACAAAGTCAAGTTTCCTTACGTAGCCATAATGTAGCTTTTCTAGCATAAGAATATGTTCTACTTCAGATATAGATTGAACCTAAGTCGGTATTTGTTGCTTTTTCCAAAGTCTGGGTATCGCTCTTTTAGCGCAGTTAAGCAAACACTAAAATAATTTCCTGTGGTATGCACATCTTATTTTTGGGGGATGCTTAAAGGGACAGTCTAGGCCAAAATAAACTTTCATGATTCAGATAGAGCATGTAATTTTAAACAATTTTCCAATTTACTTTTATCACCAATTTTGCTTTTTTCTTTTGGTATTCTTAGTTGAAAGCTTAACCTAGGAGGTTCATATGCTAATTTCTTAGACCTTGAAGGCCACCTCTTTTCAGAATGCATTTTAACAGTTTTTCACCACTAGAGGGTGTTAGTTCACGTATTTCATATAGATAACACTGTGCTCGTGCACGTAAAGTTATCTGGGAGCAGGCACTGATTGGCTAGACTACAAGTCTGTCAAAAGAACTGAAATAAACGGTCAGTTTGCAGAGGCTTAGATACAAGATAATCACAGAGGTTAAAAGTATATTATTATAACTGTGTTGGTTATGCAAAACTGGGGAATGGGTAATAAAGGGATTATCTATCTTTTAAAACAAAAATTCTGGTGTAGACTGTCCCTTTAAGAGGTATTGTGTTGGTGTTAAGAGTAATATTGGTATCCAGGGTTCAACTAATAAAATTTTCTATTATTGGTCTTTTCATTTATTTTTTATTATATACACAAACTCTCTCTCTCTCTCTCTCTCTCTATATATATATATATATATATATATATATATATATATATATATATATATATATATATATATATATATATATATACATACACACATACACAAACACATAAGTGTATGTGCATTAAGAATGAGATTAAAAAGCGATATTTGCACTCCTCTTTGTAATACCAGCGCTGTGCGCTGATATTACAAGTTAGGTACAATGTGAATGTGACCTTGCTTTCGCATTGCACGGAAGCATTGCACTCACAAGAGTGCACTTCCATAGGCTTCAATGGGAGCTTCATTCTAATGCTGTCAGACATGGCATGAGAACTAGCGCAGGGAAGGGGGTAAGTCACACAGCGATGGGAAGCAATTTTAAATATATATATATATATATATATATATATATACACATATATATTTACGGGAACACACAGTTCCCATAGATCCCAAAGTAATAAGGAGATTTTCAATGCTTGTTTTTTTTCTAACATCCCACTCCTGCCAACTTTAGCCCTCAAAACAGAGCAGTTTTTTGTTTTTATTTTTAAAAATGTTACCTTTTTTTTTTTATTAAAGGAAACTAACACTTAAGTTTGGGGGCAATTGGGGGACATTTAGAAATGTAATTTTCGGAACGCTAACTGTTACTGCGAGCTCGCTGTAGCAATAACCAGCCACTTGTAATGGCTGGTTATTTATTGCCCTTTTGCGGGAGCGCAATAACTTAGCGCTCCTCCTGTACTTGTTTGATAAATTTTGTCCTGTCTCTTAAAAATATTGTATCATCGTTTAACTTTTTTTATTTTGTACCCATGGACAGCGTTGCGTAATTTTTTGGCGCTTTATAAATGAAGTATAAGAATAATCTATTATTAAAAGAGGAAAACTGAATACTAGTAGTTCTTGAGGTTATGCTTTTTAAAACACAACTAGTAAGTATTACTTTTCATATTAAATTTGCATTTAGACTACTGAACAACAGTCTTAAGTAAATATTTATATATTTCTAATTTAACTGGAAATTATTTTGTTATATATTTTTTCAACTCCAAGACAAGAGAAAACTAACTTACCTGATTTTAGTAATGGGTCTTTTCGCAATGAGGCATATTTTGATCGAATTCCTAGAGATTCTGTTAAACTTTCATCAACAGAAAGAATTGTCTAGAAGGGAAAAATAAATTATTGAAAAGAGATATACTTAATCTGGGTGATAACAAAAACGTACCATTTAATTCACATTTATCATAACTATTGTAATGAGAAGCCATAGAATGGATTTAAAGGAACAAAGAAGTCAAAATGAAACTTTCCTGATGCAGATGGAAAGTTGTTTTATTTTAAACAGTATGCTCTAATTTACATCTATTATAAAATGTACCTCTTTCTCTTGTATCTATGGTGTCTTTTGTTGAAACTTCACTCATTTCAATGACAAAATACTGACATGGGCTAAGAAATGTGTTTGTGTCTTGAGCACTATGGGTCCATTTACTATTGGTTGGACTACCAGTAATCATGTCCACTGGACCTCACTGCCCTCATTTAACATTGCAATGCCGTCCCATGCTTGATCAAGGACAATCGGCTACTAGCAGGGGCTTTTAATCATCCCAATCGGATCAGGATGATTTCAATCCGCCACCTTTTAGGATTATTTACCTACGTTTTCCAACACAAATAAGTATTTGAAATTTTGAAGATTAAAAATTAATTTTGCACCATCATTGTAGCAAATGCTTTTCATGAGCAGGAATAAAATATCTGACCGTATATTATCAGATTAACTGGAAAACGCCAAAAAAAAAATCTGATTTTAGTAAGTAGTGGTAATTCAGGTTGACACTGTATGCTTGAATATACCCTTGCAAAATCACGTACACACAAATAATGGTTTGTTAGTATAAGGCCCTGAGCTCAGTCATGCAATATGTTTATTAAAGGAATACCTGTCTTCAAGCTGAGCAGTTTAAAGGGCCATAATACCCAAATGTTTAAACACTTGAAAGTGATGCAGCATAGCCGTAAAAAGCTGACTAGAAAATATCTCCTGAACATCTCTATGTAAAAAAGAAAGATATTTTACCTCAAAAGTTCCTCAGTAGCCACCTCCCATTGTAAAGGATTTCTAAGCAGCATTTTAGTGTGTCTGTCCTGGGACATCTGAAGGGATGAGCATCGTGCACTCTCATATTATTTCACCAATCAGGTAAAGGAAGCTACTATGAAATCTCATGAGAGTTAAGTCAAATCTCATGAGATCACAGTAAGAGTTCATGACCTCAGCACTGCTGATGCTGATTGGCTGCTGTTCATTTCTTCATTTTTTTTTTTTTTTACCTGCAGCTGGGCACAGCTGAGTATAACTTTTTACACAGAACTTACTCTGCTGAGCTGAGTAGATTGTGAGGTAAAATATCTTCCTTTTTTACATAGAGATGCTCAGGTGATATTTTCCTGTCAGCTTTTTACAGTTATACTGCATCAGTTTCAAGTGATTTAGCATATGAGTATTATGTCCCTTTAAGTACTTAATGGTCAAAAAATCAGTATTGATAGAAACCACGCAAAATCTTTGGGGGCTGTTTCTTAGTATTATTTAGCAATGCAAGTGTCTCTCCCTCACATCTGGATAGCTCTCAAGCTAAATTTTGCCTTTCTAAAATTCTTTGAGGTGCCTTGCAGTACTAACTAAACTTCTTTGAGGTGCCTTGCAGTACTAACTAAAATTCTTTGAGATGCCTTGCAGTACTAACTAAACTTCTTTGATAATCTCGCCAGACAGGAGAACTTTAGATCATCAGCCCCTAAGTGAACAGAAACAAATGTGGGGTGTTAATTAGATTTTAAGATCAGGCTGATGTCCAAAAGAGAAGTCAGTAACTAAAAACATAATTTATGTAAGAACTTACCTGATAAATTCATTTCTTTCATATTGGCAAGAGTCCATGAGCTAGTGATGTATGGGATATACATTCCTACCAGGAGGGGGCAAAGTTTCCCAAACCTCAAATGCCTATAAGTACACCCCTCACCACACCCACAACTCAGTTTAACAAATAGCCAAGTAGTGAGGTGATAACAAAAAGGAGTAAAAAAGCATACAAAAAGAGGAACTGGAAATATAATTGTGCTTTTATACAAAAAAAAATAACCACCATAAAAAGGGTGGGCCTCATGGACTTTTGCCAATATGAAAGAAATTAATTTATCAGGGAAATTCTTACATAAATTATGTTTTCTTTCATGTAATTGGCAAGACTCCATGAGCTAGTGATGTATGGGATAGAAATACCCAAGATGTGGAACTCCACAGAAGAGTCACTAGAGAGGGAGGGATAAAATAACCACAGCTATTTCCACTGAGAGATTAAATCCAGATGATAATGAGATTTTTCTTAAAAAACTTAAATCAAAAGCAGTAGAATCAAACTGAGACAGCTGCCTGAAGAACTTTTCTACCAAAGACTGCTTCAGAAAAAGCAAAATACATCAAAATGGTAAAAACAATAAAAGTATGCAAAGAACACCAAATTACCGATTTGCAAATTTGATCAACCGAAGCTTCAATCTGAAAAAAGCACAAGAAATGGCGACTGAACTTAGTAGAATGAGCTGTAAATCTCTGAGGCGGAGCCTGCCCTGCCTCCAAATAAGCCTTGAAAAGCAAAAGCTTAACCAGGATGCCAAAGAAATGGCAGAGGCTTTCTAACCTTTTCTGGAACTAGAAAAACAATACATAGACTAGAAGTCTTCTGAAATCCTAATAACCTCAATATAGAATTTTAAAGTTCTTACCACATCCAAAGGATGTAAAGAACTCTCAAATAATTATTTAGGATTAGGAAACAAAGAAGGAACAACAATTTCTCTACTAATGTTGTTCAAATTCACAACCTTAGGAAAAAAAGAAGTCCACAAAACAACTTATCTAGATGAAAAAAATCAGATAAGGAGACACACAAGAGAGAGCTGATAAATCAGAAACTCTTCTAGCAGAAGAGATAGTCAAAAGAAACAACACTCTCCAAGAAAGTATATAATCTTCAAAGAAAATATAGGCTCAAAAGAAAGAGCATGCAAAATACTTAAACCAAATAAGACTCCAAAAAGGAGAAATTAATACATGAACAGGCTTGATACAAACAAAAGCAGGTACAAAAAACAGTGAATATCAGGAAGTTTAAACAATCTTTCTAGGAAACAAAACAGAAAGAACAGAGATTTGTCCCTTCAAAAAATTTGCAGACAAACTTATCCAAACCATCCTGAAAAAAATGTAAAATCCTAGGGATTCTAAAAGAATGCCAAGAGAATTTATGAGAAGAACACTATAAAATATAGGTTTTCCAAACCTGATAATACATATTCCTTGAAACAGACTTATAAGCCTGCAACATAGTGATAAAAACCTCTATGACTAAACAATCAATTTCCATACCTTCAAATTAGTAATTTGAGATCCTGATGGAAAAATAGCCTATAAAACAAAAGGGCTGGCCAAAGAGAAAGGGGCCAAGGATGGCAACTGGACATCCGAACAAGATCCACATACCAAACCTGTGAGGCCATGCTGATGCTATCAGAAACACATGAGACTGTTCCAATATGATCTTGGAAAGCACCCTTGGAAGAAAAAAACAGAGGCGGAAAGATGTAGCCAGGTTGCAAAACCAAGACACTGCTAATGCATCCACAATTTCCGCCTGAGGATCCCTGGACCTGAAAAGGTACCTAGGAAATTGAGAAAAACATAATTTATGCTTACCTGATAAATTTATTTCTCTTGTAGTGTATCCAGTCCACGGATCATCCATTACTTATGGGATATTCTCCTTCCCAACAGGAAGTTGCAAGAGGATCACCGACAGCAGAGCTGCTATATAGCTCCTCCCCTCACCGTCATATCCAGTCATTCGACCGAAACAAGACGAGAAAGGAGAAACCATAGGGTGCAGTGGTGACTGTAGTTTAATTAAAATTTAGACCTGCCTTAAAAGGACAGGGTGGGCCGTGGACTGGATACACTACAAGAGAAATACATTTATCAGGTAAGCATAAATTATGTTTTCTCTTGTTAAGTGTATCCAGTCCACGGATCATCCATTACTTATGGGATACCAATACCAAAGCTAAAGTACACGGATGATGGGAGGGACAAGGCAGGATTAAACGGAAGGAACCACTGCCTGAAGAACCTTTCTCCCAAAAACAGCCTCCGAAGAAGCAAAAGTATCAAATTTGTAAAATTTTGAAAAGGTGTGAAGCGAAGACCAAGTCGCAGCCTTGCAAATCTGTCCAACAGAGGCCTCATTTTTAAAGGCCCAGGTGGAAGCCACAGCTCTAGTAGAATGAGCTGTAATCTTTTCAGGGGGCTGCTGTCCAGCAGTCTCATAGGCTAAGCGAATTATGCTCCGAAGCCAAAAGGAAAGAGAGGTTGCGGAAGCTTTTTGACCTCTCCTCTGTCCAGAGTAAACGACAAACAGGGAAGATGTTTGGCGAAAATCTTTAGTATCTTGTAAGTAAAACTTCAAGGCACGGACTACGTCCAGATTATGTAAAAGACGTTCCTTCTTTGAAGAAGGATTAGGACACAATGATGGAACAACAATCTCTTGATTGATATTCTTATTAGAAACCACCTTAGGTAAAAACCCAGGTTTAGTACGAAGAACTACCTCATCTGCATGAAAAATCAGATAAGGAGAATCACATTGTAAGGCAGATAGCTCAGAGTCTCTTCGAGCTGAGGAAATAGCCATTAAAAATAGAACTTTCCAAGATAAAAGTTTAATATCAATGGAATGAAGGGGTTCAAACGGAACTCCTTGAAGAACTTTAAGAACCAAGTTTAAGCTCCACGGGGGAGCAACAGTTTTAAACACAGGCTTAATTCTAACCAAAGCCTGCCAAAATGCCTTTACGTCTGGAACCTCTGCCAGACGCTTGTGCAAAAGAATAGACTGAGCAGAAATCTGTCCTTTTAAAGAACTAGCTGATAATCCTTTGTCCAAACCCTCTTGGAGAAAGGACAATATCCTAGGAATCCTAACCTTACTCCATGAGTAATTCTTGGATTCACACCAATAAAGGTATTTACGCCATATCTTATGGTAAATTTTCCTGGTGACAGGCTTTCGTGCCTGTATTAAGGTATCAATGACTGACTCGGAGAAGCCACGCCTTGAATCAAGCGTTCAATCTCCATGCAGTCAGTCTCAGAGAAATTAGATTTGGATGATTGAAGTGACCTTGTATTAGAAGGTCCTGCCTCAGAGGCAGAGTCCATGGTGGAAAGGATGACATGTCCACTAGGTCTGCATACCAGGTCCTGCGTGGCCACGCAGGCGCTATCAGAATCACTGATGCTCTCTCCTGCTTGATTTTGGCAATCAGTCGAGGGAGCAGAGGAAACGGTGGAAACACATAAGCCAGGTTGAAAAACCAAGGAGCTGCTAGAGCATCTATCAGCGTCGCTCCCGGGTCCCTGGACCTGGATCCGTAACAAGGAAGCTTGGCGTTCTGGCGAGACGCCATGAGATCCAGTTCTGGTTTGCCCCAACGATGGATCAGTTGAGCAAATACCTCCGGATGGAGTTCTCACTCCCCCGGATGAAAAGTCTGACGACTTAGAAAATCCACCTCCCAGTTCTCTATGCCTGCGATGTGGATCGCTGACAGGTGGCAAGAGTGAGACTCTGCCCAGCGAATTATCTTTGAGACTTCTAACATCGCTAGGGAACTCCTGGTTCCCCCTTGATGGTTGATGTAAGCCAGTGTCGTGATGTTGTCCGACTGAAACCTGATGAACCTCAGGGTTGCTAACTGAGGCCAAGCCAGAAAAGCATTGAATATTGCTCTTAACTCCAGAATATTGATTGGGAGGAGTTTCTCCTCCCGAGTCCACAATCCCTGAGCCTTCAGGGAGTTCCAGACTGCGCCCCAACCTAGAAGGCTGGCATCTGTTGTTACAATCGTCCAATCTGGCCTGCGAAAGGTCATACCCTTGGACAGATGGACCCAAGATAACCACCAGAGAAGAGAATCTCTGGTCTCTTGATCCAGATTTAGTAGAGGGGACAAATCTGAGTAATCCCCATTCCACTGACTTAGCATGCATAATTGCAGCGGTCTGAGATGCAGGCGCGCAAATTGCACTATGTCCATTGCCGCTACCATTAAGCCGATTACTTCCATGCACTGAGCCACTGACGGACGTGGAATGGAATGAAGGACACGGCAAGTATTTAGAAGTTTTGATAACCTGGACTCCGTCAGGTAAATTTTCATCTCTACAGAATCTATAAGAGTCCCTAGGAAGGAGACTCTTGTGAGTGGGGATAGAGAACT
This sequence comes from Bombina bombina, assembly GCF_027579735.1. Taxonomy (NCBI): domain Eukaryota; kingdom Metazoa; phylum Chordata; class Amphibia; order Anura; family Bombinatoridae; genus Bombina; species Bombina bombina. The sequence goes on along the minus strand of NC_069501.1, from coordinate 793,718,833 downwards.
CTTTTCTACGTTCACTTTCCACCCGTGCGACCTCAGAAATGTCAGAACTATCTCTGTATGAGCCTTGGCAATTTGAAAGCTTGACGCCTGTATCAGGATGTCGTCTAGATACTGAGCCACCGCTATGCCTCGCGGTCTTAGAACCGCCAGAAGTGAGCCCAGAACCTTTGTAAAAATTCTCAGGGCTGTGGCCAACCCGAAGGGAAGAGCTACAAATTGGTAATGCCTGTCTAGAAAGGCAAACCTTAGGAACCGATGATGATCTTTGTGAATTGGTATGTGAAGGTAGGCATCCTTTAAGTCCACTGTGGTCATGTACTGACCCTCTTGGATCATGGGTAGGATGGTCCGAATAATTTCCATTTTGAATGATGGAACTCTGAGGAATTTGTTTAAGATCTTTAGATCCAAGATTGGTCTGAAGGTTCCCTCTTTCTTGGGAACCACAAACAGATTTGAATAAAATCCCTGTCCCTGTTCCGTCCACGGAACTGGATGGATCACTCCCATTACTAGGAGGTCTTGCACACAGCTTAGGAATGCTTCTTTCTTTATCTGATTGGAGGAGAAGCTTTGAAGTCCAGAAGATATCCCTGAGATATGATCTCCAACGCCCAGGGATCCTGAACATCTCTTGCCCACGCCTGGGCAAAGAGAGAAAGTCTGCCCCCCACTAGATCCGTTTCCGGATAGGGGGCCATCCCTTCATGCTGTCTTGGGGGCAGCAGCAGGCTTTCTGGCCTGCTTGCCCTTGTTCCAGGACTGGTTAGGTTTCCAGGCCTGTCTGGAATGAGCAACAGTTCCCTCTTGTTTTGAAGCGGAGGAAGTTGATGCTGCTCCTGCCTTGAAATTTCGAAAGGCACGAAAATTAGACTGTTTGGCCTTTGATTTGGCCCTGTCCTGAGGAAGGGTATGACCCTTGCCTCCTGTAATGTCAGCAATAATTTCCTTCAAGTAACAGAAAAAGAAAAATAACATAAGCAAAACATTCAATTTCCACAATCTAACAGTTTCAGCAGATAGAAAAAAAAAGATAGTAATTTGTTTTTTTTCAAACAAAAAATAAAATAAAAAAGCAGGCATAATAGCTTTCAAAATTCATGAATACAGCGTGCAATAGAGGGAGAGGGGTAAAATAATTAAATTTTGGTGCCAAGAATGATGCATTATGCAAAAGGAAGTTAAAACATCTTTGGCGCAAAACTAAAACCAGAAAATGACACAATTCGTGTCATAACAAACGCGATCTCGCTCCAAAACAACTAGAGTCAACAAAGATCGAGGAAATGACACAATTTGCGCCATCAAAGGCGCAATTTCGCATTAAAAAAAATTTGCACCAAGCATGACCCAATAAAAATCAGCTTTGATAAATCTAGCCCTAAATATCTCTAGATGTTAAGTGGCCCCTGTTGAGCTACATAGGCATCCTGCCCAGCCATGTGTTCCTTGGAAGCATAGAAGCCAAAAATTAAGATTTCAAAATATCTTAACCTATGTACTTTTGATAACAAATGATCTATGTAATTTTCATGTAGTTAAGATACTCAAATGAATATATATATGTATATATTCAGACAACATATTAAATATGAACACATGAATCTGGGAGATTATCTATGCCTAGGAAGTTGAAAACCTGAGAGTTAAGATTCTAACATGTCAACCTATGTATTTTTTTGAAAAATCATAGAAGTCTTAAGGATCAAGGATTGGGCAAATCATATATATAGTTTTCAAACATTAAATATGTGCCTCAGACTATTAAATACTAGATACAAATAAATTGATATTAAATTGTCTGTTCGTATAATATAAATTTAAATTTCTGCTGAATGAAAAATATAAATAACCTATTCTTTTTACTTTTCAGGCATCTAACAAATACATGTGTGGTTGTCCCATAAAGAGGTGTACTGAATGTGAAATATGCTGTGTTTTTATATGAATATAAGATAATAATATGATGTTAGAAATAATACTGATGTTTCATATTAAAATAATCAGGAAAAATTACAAAATATGATCAATGTATATTAAACATATGACCAGACAGGTTTATTAATATAAAGAAATAGTGTATTTGATAAACATTTTATAGATTAGATAATTGAACTGCAGCAATATTTGAATGAAACTGTTTGTCTCTGTCTGCTTCCCCCGATGGCCTAAATCCAGTATTACAGCCAAAAGACATTTGGCTGTTGAAAATGAAATTTCCCAGTAGCCAATCAGGGAGGCGTCTCCAAATAACCAATCAGGGACAAGCTTCAGAAGGGCCTATCATCCTAATTTTACCAATGATTAGAAAAAAAAGAGGTGGGATTATATCGAGTGATATAACCCCAGGCAAGAGAGAAAAAGGGGGATGCTGCTAAATTTTTGCCTTACAAACGGCTGCCTTGCGATCCAGTCTATTATAAAGCAACCTGGGCCTAATTTTTATCCATCTTGCAAAAATTACCTCTTTCAATTTATGAAGTGAAATTTGATTTATCGGAGAAATTCTGGAAGCTGAAACATTGATTTGTTTATTTGGGTGATGGATGATATATATTTTTAATATTTTAGACAAAGGTATTCTAAGACTATAGTCAAATTGCAGTTAGTAATTTTAAAAGGGCCCAATTTGTATTTTAAACTTGTGTTTCATAGTCCTGTGTATTTTAAAACTAACCATTAATGCTAAGTAATTTATCTTTGCAAATATATATATATATATATATATATATATATATATATATATATATATATATATATATATATATTTATATAAATAAGTATAAAATACAATTAAAATTTTATTGAACAAACCTCCTAATGATAACAGTATTTTTTTTTTCAAAATAAAAAACTTACAATGCACTGTTCCAAAACACTGTATAGGTTGTAAAGAACTGAAAATTGTCATTTGTTGTGTTTGCAGCATATTTACTGAAATCAAAAGCTATTTCAATCAAACTTTGAACAACATTTTAACTTTTTAAACATTTTAACGGGTCACGTTACATTTTAACATAGGACCCCTTATTTGATACTAGCTTCAGAAGTCTTGCATCCATTAAACTTGTGAGTTTTTGGACAGTTTCTGCTTGAATTTGTTTGCAAGATGTCAGAATAGCCTCCCAGAGCTGCTGTTTGGATGTAAACTGCCTCCCTCCCTCATAGATATTTTGCTTGAGGATGCTCCAAAGGTTCTTAATAGGACTGAGGTCAGGGGAGGATGGAGGCCACACCATGACTTTCTCTCCTTTTATCCTCATAGCAGCCATTGATGCAGAGGTATTCTTTGCAGGATGAGATGGTGCCTTGTCATGCATGAAGATGATTTTATTACGGAAAGCATAGTTCTTCCTTCTGTACCAGTGAAAGAAGTGGTCAGTCAGGAACTCCACATACTTTGCAGAGGTCATCTTTACACCTTTGGGGACCCTAAAGGGGCCGACCAGCTCTCTTCCCATGATTCCGGCCCAAAACATGACGCCACCACCACCTTACTGACATCGCAGCCTTGTTCGAATAGGGTGGCCGTCCACCAACCATCTACTACTCCATCCATCTGGACAATCCAGGGTTGCACGGTACTCAGTGAACAGGACTGTTTGAAAATTAGTCTTCATGTATTTTTCTGCCCAATGCAGCCGTTCCTGCTTGTGAGCATTGGTTAGTGGTGGCCGAATGGAAGGTTTATGCACAGTTGCAAGACTCTGGAGGACTCTACACCTTGATGTCCGTGGGACTCCAGAGGCACCAGCAGCTTCAAATATCTGTTTGCTGCTATGTAATGGTATTTTAGCAGCTGCTCTCTTGATCCGATGCATGGATCTGGCAGAAATCTTCCTCAATGTGCCTTTTATCTGCACGAACCACTCTGTGCTCTGAATCAGCCACAAATCTCTTAATAGTGCGATGATCACGCTTAAGTTTTCGTGAAATATCTAATGTTTTCATACCTCGTCCAAGGCATTGAACTATTTCACTATTTTCGGAAGCAGAAAGATCCTTTTTCTTCCCCATATTGCTTGAAAATTGTGCTCTGCTTAATAATGTGGAACACCCTCCTTTAGTAGTTTTACCTTTAATTGGGCTCACCTGGCAATCTAATTATCACAGGTGTCCGAGATTGTTTTCATTGATCAAAAGAGCCCTGAGACGCAATGCCATCCATGAGTTAAACTGAAAAAAATATATATTTAATCTTTGTGACACTGAAATAGAATTTGCATAATAATTTGGAACAGGGTGTACTTCCATTATCAAATATCCATTATATGCCTACTTTCTGAGACACCAGCTCCTACTGAGCATGCTAATAGTATATACGTATTATGATTGGCTGATGGCTTTCACATGATACATGGGGTAGGGAAAATAGTGTTTTTTCTGACAAATTTCCAAGTTACTTCCACTCATTTGAAATTCAGACTAAGTGCTATTGTCAGTGGCATCACTAGGGTTGGTGTCACCCGGTGTGGTAACTCATAGTGTCGCCTCCCCCAGTGGGAAAAAGAACAGGGCAGGATACAGCTCAGCAACGTGTAGAAGAAAACGGATTCGTAATATGAATTTTTCATATACTACGCAACGATACATGCATAGTTGGATTATGTTTTCTTACTCCTCCGCTGGTTTTCTCCTATGTAGATGTTGCCTGCCACAGTGCCCTGTAGTGATGTGACCAATGCCAGATTAAGGGCTTCATGGGCCTGGAGTTGATAATTTTGGTGGGCCTATTTTTGGAATTGCATGAAAACACACACAGAAAGACACACACTGATACACTTAGATATACAGACACATACACACAGATGCACATGCACAGAGAGAAAGACACACTGACATAGACACGCACATAGAAACACAGTGACACACACAGGCACATACATACACAGACAGACACACAGGGACACAGACATATGCACAGACACACACATACAAAAAGACAGACACACTGACACACAGAAACATACACACAGATAGAGACACAATGAAACACACAGACTCACACACACACAAAGAGACAGACACACTGACACACACAGACGGTGACACACATACAGACACAGTGACACAAAGAAACACACACACAAATACAGAGATACAATACACAGACACACACATACAAAGAGACAGACACACACAGACGGTGATACACATACAGACACAGTAACACAGAAACATACACACAGATACAGAGACACAATGATACACAGACACACACATACAAAGAGACAGACACACTGACACACAGAGGGTGACACACATACAGACACAGTGACACACAGATGGTGACACACATACAGACACAGTGACACACAGAAACATACACACAGATACAGAGACACAATGATACATACAGACACACACATACAGAAAGACATACATAATGACACACAGATACAGAGTGTTTTGGGTGACAGGACACTAAATTATTGCTTATGTCTCTGTACAGATACACAGACTGACACATATACACACACACACACAGATATAAGCATAGAGATACACACACTGAGACACTGACACACACACATACAAAGAAACTCATATAGAGGCAGAGACACACACACAGATACAGAGTATTTTGGATGACAGGACACTAAATTATTACTGATGTCTCTGTACTGATACACAGACTGACACACACACACACACACACACACACACACAGACACACAAAGATATAAGCACAGAGATGCACAGCACACAAACAAAGTCACAGAAACTCATATAGAGTTTCTGGAAAATAGTCCAGAGACACTGGAAAATAAGACAGAAAAATATTACAGAAAGGCAATGCACTTTTAAATAAAGATGGGTGTTATACAACTTGAAATCACAAAACCACGAGAAAGGGCACTAACAGCTGCTGTGACACTGGATCTCCTGAAAGTTCATTGACCCCAATACAATCCATGATCTGGCACATAAAAAACAAAGTGCTTGCTTAGTCACTCTGAATATCCATGACAAGCCTACACTCATCTGTGACATACAACAGGATGCCTTTCTGCTTCCACTAGTTGCTCTGCGTGTGTTCAACCTACCGGGATTTCTGCAGCTCTGCTTTATTTCATTTCAGTAGAGTCTGTACTCTGTTGAAATGAAATGAAGCAAGAGAGGAGATATCGCAGTTTCACATAATCGCTGCATTTCTGGATAGTAGCAGAGAAAAGAACAAGCAATGTTCTAAAACCTCAGGTATTAACAAAGAAATACATATTTGTACCTCTAGTCCTCACTGTACACTTCTTCCTCCTGTGTGTCTGTAGAGAAGCCCGCGCTAGTGGGAGGATAACCGCACACCCTGTGTTTGTCTTTGTTGTACAGTTTGGTCATCGTATTTAAAGATGTTATATCCTTATATGTATTTCTATGGATATGTAAACAATCGCCTAACCAAATTGTTATTTTAGTGCATATATCGTAATGCCATATTTTCTGTCAAGGAAAATTATATTAAATAGCAGTCTTGTATTAGCATATTATCATACAAATAATGTTCATTATATACAGTTTTCCTCTGTGCATTCTGGTTTCTGTAAAATCGTACAGCATTTTCGGTGATAGATGAAAAAAATGGTCTACTCTGAGTAGCCTCTGGGGAATATCTAACCTAGACAAATATATTTGGCCACCTTCTGCCACCAGCTTTACGCTAAAGTGTGATATTTATAGCAACCTTTTCTGTATCAATGTGATTTGAGCTGGAAGCAATTCACCACCCACAAACCTCTTGCTTATAGAATTACTGGTTTCTTTTTAGGCTTCTTTAGAGCACTAAAAATACTGTTAAATTGATATTGATGCTTATTGTAGCACCATTATGTTTTAAAGGATAAGCGTATAATCCAGAGCCCAGGGTGCACCAGGGGCAAAGCCTATCAATTTTTCTATATATATTCCAGTAAAAAGGACCTGGGTACGCACACTAGAATTTTGCCACAGATATAGCATTAAGGAGCCACAAGCCTTATCATAGCACATCACTGCCAACGAGACAGTAGCCAGCCCCCATACCTTCTGCTCCACAGTGCCGCGCTTCCTTGATGTCTGCAGGGGGGAAAGGAGGGAAGGGCCGGTGTTTGCTGATGCTTGATGCACCACGCTGTTAAAACACTCACACACAGTTTGACACGGGGGAGGAAGGGAGCAAAAAAAGCGAAGGTTTGTTTGCATAGGTCATTTTACTGAGTCTGACTCTGAGCTGCTAGTCAGGCTTCTCGTTTAAACATCTTTGATCTAAGAGGCCAGGAAGCCAGCAACTATGTGCCTGCCGGTGTCACCCCTCCTGAGAGTGTCACCCGGTGCGGGCCGCACCCCCCTTGTAACGCCACTGCTATTGCACTTATAAGATCTCTGAACCAGCATTCTAAACATCTTACTTTGGTAAAAAAAATCTCTCTCTAGTGTGATTTGTTTTCATCAGCATTTCTGCAAAACAGGTTTATGGAATTTACTAATTGTTTTAACACTCAATATCCTCTTCAAAATCTAGTTTTCCTTGAAATTCTTCTATTATTAGGCTTCTAAGCCTAATAAGATACTAGCATGTATTAAGGAGGCATAGATGCAATAATAACAAGAAAGCATAATTATGTTGCTGTATAAATCCCTGGTAAGACCTCACCCTGAAAATGGAGTGCATTTCTGGGCGCCAAATTTTTAAAAGGAACAAAGCAGAATTAGAAAAAGTTCAGAGAAGGACCAAAAAAATAATAAGGGGAATGGAGGATTTAAACTATGAAGAGAGGTTAGCTAAACTCTAACTAGCTGTTCATTCCAAGGTGGTTGTTTGTGACATGAGCTCACAGTTTAAGGTTAGTGGAAAGGAGATTAAATCTCCAGCAATGAAAATATTTTTTCACAGTAAGAGCAATCAAGTTGTGTAAATTCTTGTCTAAGAAGGTAGTAACTGCCAATACCGTGGATACATTTAAAAATGGCTTAAATATAGTTCTGGCTAAAAACAGAATTCAAGGGATATCATTGCTTGTGTTAAAGGGATACATGATTCAGATAGAGCAGCAATTTTAAGCAACTTTATAATTTACTCCTATTATCAAATTGTCTTCATTTTCTTGCTATCTTTATTTTAAAAAGCAGGAATGTAAGCTTATGAGCCGGGCCATTTTTGGTTAAGACCCTGGATAGCACTTGCTGATTGGTGAATACCATTTAGCCACCAATCAGCAAGTACAACCTAGGTGCTGAACCAAAGATGGGCCGGGCTCGTAAGCTTACATTCCTGCTATTTTAAATAAAGATACCAAGAGAACGAAGAAAAAGTAAAGTAGGAGTAAATTAAAAAGTTGCTTAAAATTGCATGCTTTATCTGAATCATGAAAGAAAAAATGTGGGTTCAGTATCCCTTTAAATGGATCAGTTTTCTAATTGTCTAAAGTAAGTTAAATTTTCAGCATCTTTAGTGTAAATCAGGTAGTCTCTGCATAGGTTGAAGTTTATGGACTTCTGTCTTCTTTCAACCTCATCTACTATGTTATTATATCCAGGTATTACTCACTCTTCCATTAACTGTGTCTGTAGATCTGGTCACAGGGGCCCGCTGATCAGTATTTTCTTCTTCCATTTGCCAGCCTATAACGGTAATGTTACCCACACGCTCTTGCTCAGCAGACCTTTAGGAGATAAAATTTAACATATTCATAAAAAATATATTGTTAAGAGAACCATTTCATAAAATGAATTAAATCTTGAGACAGTTTCTGAAGTTAACAAAAAACAAAGACGTAATACATGCATATTATCACATGGCTGTTTTAAATAAACAAACAAATTACACAGAACATCTTCTAAATAATATCGCCAGGAACATTTTATTATCTAATATTAAAAAGTTATAAATGTTTCCACTCTTATAAACATAAATAAAACTTGATAACAGGAGGTAGCTTGATTACGTTTTGACAGTAAGTGTAAGGAGATGTAATAGGAAAGGAGAAATTAATTATCCTTCTATAGCAAGGTCCCAAGGTACTTACCTATTCGTGTTCCGGAACACTCTAAAAATGAAGACCGACTAGAGGCATATGGGGTGTGTTGTCTTGTGCTTGTTAAAAAACAAGAAAATAGAGAGACATACTAAACTGAGACAGAACAAAAGCTAGAAAAACTTCCATGCTTGTTCACTAGGCCAGTGCCACTTAGTGTGCAGTCTCTTTTAGCACATTATGCCTTTCACAGAGAAAACATATCCTGTAGCATATCAGTCTGACCCTGCCCAATGACAGTCCAGCGCCGAAATACCAAGCAATTCTTCTCTGAACAAGAGAAAACAACAAACCCCAGACGTACGTTTCGGCCTCTCTTGGACCTCGTCAGTGAGGTGCAGTTGCATCTCTCTAGGGCATATGTGCAAGGAGTCCAAGTCTGGTTTCCCTTTTTACACATAGGGAGACCTAAGAGTAATTTGCATAAAACAAGAAAATAGAGAGACGCACTAAACTGAGACAGAACAAAAGCTAGAAAAACTTCCATGCTTGTCCACAAGGTCAGTGCCACTCAATGTGCAGTCTCTTACTCTTAGGTCTTCAATGCACACTTTACATAGTTTAGCATTCTGTTTTACCAGGGCGTGAAAACTTTGGAGGTAGTAACCGTAATCCATTGTATTTTACATGTAGAGTTAGTTTTAAAAAGAAAAACAAAATTTATGCTTACCTGATAAAATTGTTTTTTTTCATGGTGGTGAGAATCCACAATCCATTTCTCCTGGCCACTAGGAGACAAAGATTCCCTATGAGAGTACTTCATTCCTCCCACCTCTCTGGTATGCTCGTCTTACGTATAGCCAAGCAAGGAGAAGTAAAAAGGTAGGAAAGGACAATGAAGGGAATAACATAAATTATTCTTACCTGATAATTTCATTTCCATCGAGGGGAGGAGAGTCCACGGCTTCATTCATTACTATTGGGAATTAAGAACCTGGCCACCAGGAAGAGGCAAAGACACCCCAGCCAAAAGCTTAAATACCTCCCCCACTTCCCTCATCTCCCAGTCATTCTGCAGAGGGAAGCAGGAACAGTAGGAGAAACATCAGGGTATAAAAAGGTGCAAGAAGATGAATAAATTTTGGTCTGCCCAACGGAGCTGTGGACTCTCCTCCCCTCGATGGAAATGAAATTATCAGGTAAGCATAATTTATGTTTTCCATTTAAAGGGGCGGAGAGTCCAAGGTTTCATTCAATCCTATTGGGAACATATACCCAAGCTCTAGAGGACACTGAATGAAACCGGGAGGGTAAAAGGCGGACCCTAATCTGAGGCCCCACAGCCTGTAAAACCTTTCTCCCAAAAACAGCTTCTGCAGAAGCAATAACGTCAAACTTGTAAAACTTTGTAAAAGTGTGTATGGAGGACCAGGTAGCCGCCTTACAAATTTGCTCCATAGAGGCCTCATTCTTGAAGGCCCAAGACGAAGCCACAGCTCTACTTGAATGAGCCATGATCCTCTGAGGAGGCTTATGTCCCAATGTTTCATAAGCCAAGCGAATCAAGCTCCTCAACCAAAAAGACAAAGAAGTAGCAGAGGCCCTTTGCCCCTTGCGCTTCCCAGAATACACCACAAAAAGAGATGTAGACTGTCTGAAATCCTTTGCAGCCTGATGATAGAACTTCAAGGCACGAACCACATCCAGGTTATGACGTAACCTCTCATTTGAAGAAGAAGGGTTAGGACACAAAGAAGGAACCACTATTTCCTGATTGATATTACGGTTAGACACTACCTTGGGGAGAAACCCCAACCCAGTGTGAAGTACAGCCTTATCCGCATGAAAAACCAGATAAGGAGGATCACATTGCAAGGCAGCTAGTTCAGATACTCTGCGTGCCAATGCAATAGCCAACAGGAAGAGAACCTTCCAGGACAAAATCTTAATGTCTATGGAATGCATAGGTTCAAACAGAACCCTCTGCAAAACCTTAAGGACTAAGTTTAAGCTTCAAGGCGGAGCCGACTGTCTAAAGACAGGCCTGATTCTAGACAGAGCCTGAACAAAAGATTGGATGTCAGGGAGCTCAGTGAGTCTCCTATGCAACAAAACTGATAATGCAAAAATTTGTCCCTTTAAGGAACTAGCGGCAAGACCCTTTTCCAAACCATCTTTGAGAAAGGACAGAATCCTGGATACCTTCACCTTATGCCAAGGATATCCATGTTTCTCACACCAGGACAAGTAAGTCCTCCACACATTATGGTAGATGCGACAAGTGACTGGCTTCCTTGCCTGAATTAGAGTATCAATCACACTTTCAGAAAAGCCTCTCTTGGCTAAGACTAGGCGTTGTGACAAAAGGCAAAGAATGACTGGGGGATGAGGGAAGTGGGGGAGGTATTTAAGCCTTTGCCTGGGGTGTCTTTGCCTCCTCCTGGTGGCCAGGTTCTTAATTTCCAATAGTAATGAATGAAGCCATGGACTCTCCTCCCCTTTAGGTGGAAATGAGGTGCAAACTAGAACTGCCACCAGAAAAAAAATAATTTAATAAAATTGGGCGGGACTCGTGGAGTCTCACCACTATGAAAGAAATTAATTTATCAGGTAAGCATAAATTATGTTTACTTTAATAAGGTTGTGAGTGTCCACGATTCACTACTCCCGGGAACTAATACCCAAGCTGTGGTGTCCACAAGTAATTTTGGGTGGGAAAAAAACATTTTTTGAAAAGCAGTCAACTTCTTAACAGATGCTTCTGAATAGAGAACTTTCCTACCAAAGGCTGCTACTGAAAAAGCAAAAAAAAATATCAGATTGGTAGAATTTAAAAAAACCTATGTAAGGATGACTCTGTTGCTACCTTTTGTACAATGTGTACAATAGAAGCCTCGTTTTTTTGAAAGCCTAAGAAGTGGAAACTGATCTAGAAGAAAGGGTTGTAATAATTTATTTTTTTTTTTTTGGGGGGGGGGGGACTTTCCTGACTCCAAGTTAGTGTTAATGAATCGTTTTAGCCAAGAAGCTAAAGCATCTATGTAGCTCTAACTATATACAAATTATGTAGAAGCCTTTATTTAAAATCTCGTGGATTAGGACAAAGAGAGGGAATAACAGTTTCCCCGACTGACGTTATCAGAAGAAACCACCTTTGAAAAAAAGTTATATTTAATCCTTAAAACCACCTTATACTGGTTAAAAAATAAGATAAGAAGTGCAGACAATTCAAAAACTTCTGGTAGAAGATATTGTTAAAACAAAGAATAGCTTCTAAGACAGAAGCTGGATGTCCAAACTATGCATAGATTCAAGGAGAGACCTGCAAAGCTCTTAGAACCAAGTTAAAGTTCCAATGAGGAGAAATCAGACTAATCAGTGAACTTATCCTGACTAAAGCTTGAATAAAGTCCTGAATATAGGAAAGCTTAGCAATTTTCTTGTGATGTAACCTGGAAAGCACTGAAATCTGACTCTCTAAAGAGCTAGCAGAAAAACCCTTATCTAAGCCCTCTTGAAAAAAATTAAAGAACTCTAGGAATTCTGAAGGAATGCCAGCTAAAACCTTGTTTTTAAAACCAGGAAAGAGAAAAACTGTCCAAATCTTGTGATAGATCTCTCTTGAAACAGTCCTTAGGGCTTGAATTAAGGTATCAACTACAGCATCAGAAAAAAAAACTTGTCTTAAAATTAGGAGTTCAATCTCTAAGCCTTCAAGTTAAGAGAATCAAGATCTCGATGATATACAAACTGCACCTGTGGATCCCTGGATCTTGCAAAATAACTGGGAAGTTTGTTGCTCAAACAAGAAGCCATCAGGACTATCTCTGATACACCCCATTTATCTACAATCTGGTTAAAAACTTCCCATTTTAAGGATCATTCCCCATGATGAAGAGTCTGGAGACTTGAGATAATCTGTTTCCCAGTTGATCACACCTGGGAAATGAATTGAAGAAATTGTATAGATTATTCTCTGCCGAAGCTAAAATTAGAGAAAACTCCATCTCTACGGAACTGCGTGTTCCCCCTTAATGATTGATATAGTCCACTACTGTAATATTGTCTGAATTTAAATGCTGATAAGTCTCTTCTTTCAGAAGACGCTACAGTTCTGAAGGGCCCCAAACATAGCACAGAGTTTCAAGATATTTATTGGTAACCATGCCTTCTGAGGAGACCAAACTTCTTGTGCTCTCCTGGACCCTCATACTGCACCCCAACCTGAGACACTTGCATCTGTTGTAATTATTGTCCAAGATGGACGGACAAAGGATGCCCCCACCAGGATACAGATTGCTTTCTAGTGGAATCCAAGAGGATCATTTGCATGCTAAGCCAATGGTGCAAAGACTACACTTCTTCCCAAAGTTGAAGAAATCTCATGTGATACCAAGCCAATTAAATATCATCTAATGCTGCAATCATCAGACAAAAAACTTCCATGCCACATGTCACACGTTATCTGTAACCTTGATCTCCTATGATCTTTACAATAAAGTCTCATTGTTTTTTAGTCTTTAATGACTACTAGGAAATAGATTCTGGTATGAGGAGAAAGATAACTCTTTGGAAAACTGATTCTCCAACCATTAAGCGAAGAAAACAACAAAAGGCTGTTGGTATGAGATACTGCCTACTACTACTATAGTAACTCTAAAGAGGCTGGTGCTTGCGTAACTAACAAGAGCGTGCTTTAAACTAAAAAATAATTGACAATCTATCGTTGAAAATAAACTGAATAAAAATAATAGAGTGTAAAAGTAGTTGTTAAATAAAAAACATCCTTATGTTAGCTTATACGTTTGACATTTTTATTCCGCACAGCTTTTTTTCTAATACTAAGTGAATCTTTCAAGTCCCATAGACAGTCTACTATAAAACAGCTATACATGAAATAGATGTAAAGTCTAGTGTATACTGTAGTACAAGCTGCAAAAGAAACTGCTTCCAGTAGAGAGTCCATCCAGTGCTGTGTATGTCAAAGCAGAGTATATATGTAAGGAGTATATAGATGACCCAACAGGAGGCTAAGGGACCGGTCCCCTGTGGCAGGCTTGTAACCAACTCCTTCACTGGGAGTCATTGTGTACCTGCCCAATACTTCAATCTCTCCTCTGTCTCTCAATAGCAGCTCTCTGAGGGTAAAATGGGTCTCAAATCGGTCTGACCCTCTAAAAGAAGAATCTGGAACCCCTCAATTCTTCACCTTCCTCCTAGGAGGTAAAGATAACTCTAGCATACCAGGAAGGTGGGAGGGCTAAAGTTCTCAGAGTTTTGGGAATCTTTGCCTCCTCCTAGTGCCAGGAGTTAAATAACAGAAGTAATGGACCGTGGACCCTCACCACCTTATGAAAGAAAAGGTAATTTTTAATAATGGCAACAAAGAGCAGATGTGTGTATCTCAAATGTTCTCAATTTCTTTTTAGAAAACTATTTGACTCTCACAAAAATTTTTGAATGACAGGTTATCAACTGTTGTATACTTATTGGAATGCTCATGTCATTTACAGTATGTGGGCCGTACCTACAGGAAACTGGGTAAACGTTTCCAAGAACATGTTTACAATATTAAGAGAGATTATGACCTATATACTGTTTCAGAGCATTTCAAGAGGGTACAGAATAATGATCTGATGTATATAATAAAGAACATGGGCATTAAAAAATTAGAAACCTATTAGAGAGGGGGTAATTTGGCCAATGCCTTAGGATGATCAGAAATTAAATTAATTTTTAATTTGAATACACTTATACCTGGCGGACTGAATAAAGATTTTGAATTGACCCATTTTTTTTATAATTTTTAAACATTTTATAATATTGTAATATAATATTTCCTATGTAATTGACTGAGTTTCATATTGAATATTGTTTATTTATAACCATTATTATGTACCATTGTACCTATGGGTTTTTATAAACATGTAAATAGAAATAGTGATTAGTGCCCTATTTCTATACTATATAACCCATCTATCCCCTACACCAATCTGTATTGTTAAATGGTGTAGTGGTAGAAGACTCACCCTGTAACCATACTTTTAGCCTGTGAAAAGGAGTTTTAATCCCCAGTCAGCGTGTTATATAATATATTTTTTTTGTTACATTTTAATTTTTGTATCCTTTCAGTTTATCCTTCCTTTTTGTCTGTTTCCAATTGAAGCACTGTATCGTTCCACATTAAATACTATATTCCTAAATAATAATATCTAGATATATTGTTATACACTCAAAATGGAACAAAGACGGTCAAGTGATCGGTACGTAATGAGTGACAGTCACGACCCTTCACCAATTGGGATCCATCTTGACATTTAAAAGGACTGGAAGCAACAAATGGAACTATCCTTGAAAGAGCTGGTTATATACCAGCGAAACGTACATCGGATATTTGCTGGACATTACAGACTTTTGTATCATATGGCTGGTATTTGAAGCATTCCGTTGTAGTATTTGCTAACACAGATGCAGTCTGCGTTAATTTGTCCTTTGTTTTTAATAAAACACTTTTTACTTACCTTTGGAGCCTTGGAGTTTCCATGTTAGCCATGGGGCTATAAACCTGCCTGCTGCTGATTATCTAAGAGCTTAGACATAGCTCTTCAGAGAGTGAATGCCGTTCCCTTTGAATGTGATATTCTGGTCTTAATGGACTTCACTATTATTCTTTCCTTCTCTCCCATATATACATACATTGTTAACCTCTTCAACCAAAGCCTCTATGTAACAGATTGTATAGCAGTTCATGTTTCCTGCTTGCTCGGAGTGACCCATATCCTTATTTTGTATACACTGTGTTTGTTTTTATTTTTAATGAAAGGATAGAAAGGAGTAATTAATCTTCCTTCTCCACATATAAGCTGTGCTAACATAGTTGCTGATAATCTTCAGTCGTAAAGCATATCAATTTAGCACTTCCCAAAATCCCTTATTGGCTTCCATTTAACACGCACAGTTTACATACTATAACATTTTGTTTTACCAGTGCATGAAAAACTTGTAGTAGCTGTAATCCATTGCATTTTATGTGGAATGCTAGTTTTAAAGGAAAAAATACTTTTTTTAATGTGAACATGAAAATTATATCTAAACAAATACTGTTTTGCCCATGTGGCATTTAACTGTGATAGGCTTTTTGAGATAGACACAGGTTAGGAGTGCTGGTATGAGAGCTTTGCTAAATAGTGGTAGCTATGTAAAAGTGTACTTCATATATATATATGTTTATTTGAAGGTCATGAAAATGCATTAGTATGCATTATTTTTGTAAATATAGTTTGAATAAAATATGGTTTACTATCATCTTTTTGACAGTTTATTTGATGTATTATAATTTAATGTAGTGTAAAAAAATATTTTTAAAGTTCACATTAATGTGTGAAATATCAGAGGTTTAATTATTATTGTTTAAAAAGATAAATAATCCCTTTATTACCCATTTTCCAGTTTTGCATAAACAACACGGTTAAATTAGTATACTTTTTTACCTCTGCGATTAACTTGTATCTAAGCCTCTCCAGAGTGCCCCCTTATTTCAGTTCTTTTGACAGACTTGCATTTTAGCCAATCAGTGCTGCCTCCTAGGTAACTCCACGGGAGTGAGCACAATGTTATCTATATGCAGCACATGAACTAGTGTTGTCTAGCTGTAAAAATGCCCTGAGATAAAAGGCAGCCTTCAAGAGCTTAGAAATTAGCATATGAGCCTACCTAGGTTTAGCTTTCAAAAAAGAATACCAAAAGAACAAAGCAAATTTGACGATAAAAGTAAATTAGAAAGTTGTTTAAAACTGCATGCCCTATCTGAATAATGAAAGTTTAATTTTGAATAGACTGTCTCTTTAATGTTTATTTTTATTATGCAACATTTGTTTTATTTTTTTTGTTAACATTTGTGCCGGAACTGGGATGCATTACCATTGGCCAAAGTTCAGCAAACGTTAAACATTTGCAGTGTAGGAATGATGCAAAATCATTAATTGGTTTCAATCAATGTCAAAGGAAGTCGATAACACTAAAGAACTACTGATCACAGTTAAAGGGACAGTATACTGTAAAATAGTTTTTCCCTTAATGTGTTTACAATTGCTTTTTTTACCAACTGCAGAGTAAAAAATGTCTGAAAATTAGCTTTTTAAGGTTTATTTCTGTATATTAAAGCTCTGATTTTGTGTTTTGAAGCCACAGCCTAATAAAATAGGTTGAGCTTGTAGGTATAATCAGATCTCATTACTGTATCACATTGTGTACTTATACCTGCTTCTTTATCTTATATCTGTCCTTAAAACAATCACCAATACTTTGAGAGAACAATGGAAAATCAACATTTTATTACCTTATCTCTGCTTTATCACACTGGAAGTGTAATTTCTTCTGCTGGCTGTGTTTACAAATCTTATCTATAGCTGGTACGCACGGCCACAAACTTTCAGAATAGGTGGGGATACCACATGCTAAATTAACAATTTCAAATGCCAATATAAGGGTAAAGGAGCTACTTGTAAACAATTTAATACACTCCAGCAGGTAAAGTGGATCATTGGGAACAAATTAAAGGGGAGAAAATTTTTGAGTAAACTGTCCCTTTAACAGATGCCGAAAATCGATTATCGGCAACTATGTAAATTTGGACATTGTATGTTATTGACCAGCAAATGCTAAGAACCAGAAATGGATTAATTCATTTTATTCTATATTTATTTTGGATTCCCTTACCAATGCCTATCCAGAATAGCCTGTTTTCTCACATGTTACTTAATATTAATAATATTAAACATTATCAGACAGAATAAGGCAGTCTAATAAAAATAAATCAAAGAGGTAAAGACCAAAGAAAAATTAATTTACATGAAATAAACCTAAAATTTTTAAATTTCTCTATGTATCTAATACCGTGTCTCTCTTGCCTACAGCTGTCCAGTATAGATAAAAAAAAAGATAAGTAACAGTAGATATACTCACATTAATGTTAAGTGCAATCTGTGATTTTTTTCTTGTAGGACGTCTTTTACTGTAAACTTTCCAAAGCCCAATAAATACATCTGCAGAGGAGAAACAAATCCAAAATTATTAATCATAGACTTTCTAAGACTCATAAGGCCTAGTGACTTTGCAAGAGATTCCTACCCCAAGTAACCTCATATAAAACTATATGTTTATGCACATGAACAAAGTTTGTCGGTATAAATAATGTATAATTTGGCAAACATTTTCTATCACAAAAAAATAAGAATTACAACCCTCAATAACCCAGTGATCAAAGTGATGGGCAAATAGAGCAGTCTTCGGAGCTGCATACAAACCATCACAAGCTAACAGCCATTGTTACTTCAACATTTTTAAATAGTAATTCAGTTCAAATTTGCAGCCCTGTTTCATTATGCATAGTAAAAAAAACTTTGTAATTTAATATATTTTGCTCAATTTACCTGTAATTTAATTGCTGTCCTTAAAGACACTGCAGCAGATCCTATATGATTAAGAACTCTGACACTACAACATTCTATAAAGTTCATTCAGTGCAGGAGCTTATAATATATACCCAAATGAGATATATATATATAAAAAGATAGATAGACCGACAGACAGACATATACACACACACACACAAGTACTTGCACTTAGCTTGCACAAACTTAAAGACCTGTGGGGTACTCTAGAAAATACATACAAAATGTAGGAGTGGAAAGCACTCACAGGCTGTACTGGGTGCACATCACAAAATAAACTAAGCACAGATCACTCTCAGAATAAACTCAGCATACATCTTGTACGCTTTCCCTCTAAGAATTAGGTTATATCTTTCCCCTACATACATTGTGGCATTTATCAAGATAGAATGTCCCTTGAAAAGCAGTTAAACACTATGCAGTATATATGATGATTTGGGAACTGCTGGAAGCAAATACGTTGCCTATTAGTGCACAAGACAACTTTGTCTATTGTGGAAATAACACTCCTATATATAGAATTCACAAATGGCTGCTCTAGACAACTTTTTCACATCAAGCTGCATTTACTATATTACATTAGTTAACCACAAAGCAACGTATAATGTTTTCACATTTCAGATGCGTCACACAATTACATTTTTTAAAATAAAACAGATGACTTACAGTTCCCTGAGATCGGTCTTTGACATCATACACCGATAGTTTGATTTGAGTCATCTTATTTATGAGAGAGTCTTGGAAAAAGGCAATGCTACTCAAAAATATTGGGTTACTTGTTCCCTGTAACACAAACAAAATGGGGACAGTTAACAAACTTAACAAATTTCTAACATCATTGTTAAACTGTAAAATGATCCATGTAATCCTTTAACAGGTGTGATATGCAGTAAAACTACTATAAAGCTAACCCTCCTGTAAATAATATCACTGCAAAGCCGCTAATAGTGGTTTATCAAACAGACCTAAATAAATTATATTTACCTATGCATACATATACTTCTAATATTTAAATTATTTAATGAGCTCTTTACATGGAACATGTATGTTTTTACAAGATTGTGAAGTCAGGAGTAGAGGACTAGGCTTTTATAAAATTGGATAAAGGCCATGCAAAGGTTGTGAATAATTAGAGGTCTTAACACAGTTTAGGTCTAGCATAACATAAAAAAGGTATGATATTAAACATGAACTAGCATGTAAATCAGAGTATGTAATATTTTTCAATACCATGTAAAATGTGCTTTACAGTATGTAGGATGTACAATATGACCCCTAAAAGAAAGGGTCAGCTAACACTTATATCCATAGTGGACCCGCTGGCTAAAACACCAATAGCAAAACATTTTAGAAAACATTGAGAAAACACTTTTCATTTAAGGCAATTGAAAACATACCCAAAAATGTAAGGGGAGGAGACTAAACACTATCAAAAAGAAAACCATTAGGCATAAATTGGGATGTGGAACAATATGTAGGACAATGAAAACAAAAAATTATAAAATAAAAGTTGAATAACGGAAGGACTGCAAACAAAGAAACTGATAAATTCAAGGTTATTTAGTATGACATGCAAAGAAAAATATGAATTATAAGTAATATATGATTTAAGCATACAGGGCGCTTATTAGATTGCCCATAGGCAGTCCTTCAGGTATATATATCTTATAGCTCCAGTGAATTCCTAACACCATACTATTGGTTATGAATATATTATATTTTGTTTTTGATATTTATATGTATAATCAAATGCTAAATGGTTATAACCACTTAAAAAAACATTTGTTTAAATGAAATGATCATATATCCCATTAGATTGGTATTGGCCTATTTTATTGCTATATAGTTTTTTATATTAACATTTTATATTGGCATTATCAGTTGCTAAGTGCTTTCTACTTTATATGTTGGATTTATATCTAGACTTTAAATGTCAATATACTAGAATACACGATCTCTACATTACTATATACAGTATCATATATAATATGATATATATATTATATATAATATGTATATATATATATATATATCTCATATATAATAATAATATATACAGTATCCCACAAAAGTGAGTACACCCCTCACATTTTTGTAAATAATTTATTATAATTACACTTTGCTACAATGTAAAGTAGTGAGTGTACAGCATGTATAACAGTGTAAATTTGCTGTCCCCTCAAAATAACTCAACACACAGCCATTAATGTCTAAACCATTGGCAACAAAAGTGAGTACACCCCTAACTGGAAATGTCCAAATTGTCAAGTTTAGGCAACCCTGACAATTTCCATGATTTTCATTTATAAATAATTGGGTGTTTGGATCAGCAATTTCATTTTGATCTATCAAATAACTGAAGGACACAGTAATATTTCAGTAGTGCAATGAGGTTTATTGGATTACCAGAAAATGTGCAATATGCATCAAAACGAAATTAGACAGGTGCATAAATTTGGACACCCTTGTCATTTTGTTGATTTGAATAACTGTAACTACCTAGCACTGATTAATTGGAACACACAATTGGTTTGGTGAGCCCATTAAGCCTTGAACTTCATAGACAGGTGCATCCAATCATGAGAAAAGGTATTTAAGGTGGCCAATTGCAAGTTGTTGTTCTCTTTGACACTCCTCTGAAGAGTGGCAACATGGGGGCCTCAAAACAACTCTCAAATGACCTGAAAAGTTTGGGCACCCCAACAGAAATATCTCAATTATATTTAGTAGAGCCTCCTTTAGCAGAAATAACAGCCTCTAGACGCTTCCTATAGCCTATAATGAGTGTCTGGATTCTGGATGAAGGTATTTTGGACCATTCTTCCTTGCAAAACATCTCCAGTTCCGTTAGGTTTGATGGTTGTCGAGCATGGACAGCTGCTTCAAATCACCCCACAGATGTTCAATGATATTCAGGTCTGGGGACTGGGATTGCCATTCCAGAATGGAATTGTCAGGGGTGCCTAAACTTTTGCATACGACTGTGTGTATATATATATATACACACACACATTTATATATATATATATATATATATATATATATATATATATATATATATATATATATATATATAGATCTAGGAACTCATTCATTATACAATAGGAATTAGTATAGATTTTTCTATACAGAACAGATAGTACTTATTTTATTACATTTTGGGTTTGAGCTAATACTAGAATAAATTAGACCTTACTTTTTCAACTACATACAAGTTCCAAAAATCATTTGAGCTGCCCTGTCTCTCTACGAATACCTAAGTAAACAATGAGTACATATAGGCTGAAAAAAAGCATTTAGTCTTTTTATCTTTCAAACAGTGCTCAATATTGATAAGTAGTGAAAAAGATACCTTTCTCTATACTAGTGGTTCTTAACCTAAGTGACCTCAAGACCGGACCTGTCCACGGCCCAGTAAGCATCGGGAGTGGGTATATATATATATATATATATATATATATATATATATATATCTCTATACATATATTTATATATTCTGTATATATATATATATATATATATATATATACACAAACAGTACACATACACATTGGTGTCAGTGGGTTATATATATATATATATATATATATATATATATATATATATATAGTGTACACATACACATTGGTGTCCAGTGGCCACCCTAAATATACATGTTAGTGTCAGTGGCCATAATTATTTGACATTGGTGACAGTGGAGTTCCCTACCTGTGAGCTGATCCGCTCTGCACGCCGCCCGCCATTTCTCAGTGCGCCGCTAGCCGTTCACACTGCGCATACAGACATGCGCAGTGGCACATACAAACATGCGCAGTGGCACTCTAACAGGCCCGTCCGAAATTTTGGACATGTGTAAAGACGGGCCTGTCAGACTGAGTGTCTGGAGGCTATGTCGGGTCGCGGCCCACCAGCAGGGCCGTCGCGGCCCGGTAGTGGGCTGCGGCCCGGCTGTTGAGAAACACTGCTCTATACAGTATGTTGTTTTCTTCTAGTTTATTTTTGTGCCTTTTTGCAAGCATTATTACTTATGTCTTACTTCTTTCTTTCTTCTTTAGCACTGAAGAACTATATTCTGCCTTTAGTTCTTAGAAATATATTATTACTTTTATTACATTTTACTATAAGAATTATTCAGTTATGCCAATTTTAAACCACCACTTAAGTCACATTTAATCAACTCACATCACTACCTAAAAGCACATACTTTTGATAAAAGTTTTATACAATTTCAAGATTGTTATTTTCACTTTATATTCTCACAAGTGACAAACCAGTTTTTGCTTATACACTATTGGCTAACACAAGTATTTAACCTGACCACAGGTGAACACCTGTAGATCTCTGATGAAGTGCATGTGAGCATGCGGGAAACGTGTCAGATCTAACCCTGCACACTGTGATTGTGTCTTCTACCTGTCTGCTCAATAAATTATCCACTTTGGAAAGAGCTCTGCAGTTCCTCGTTTTTCTTCTCTATAACTATATATATATATATATATATATATATATATATATATATATATATATATATATATATATATATATATATATATACAGTATATGTCTATATATACATATGTTTTTATGTATATATGTATTTGCAGACATATTCAAATTTAAACACATATATACATATGCACACACTTAGACACATTCCAATGTTCTGCACATAGCAGAATATATTCTAAGTATTTATAAATAGGTATATATATATATATATATTTATATATATATACATACACACACACACATATATATATTTATATATATATATATATTCATACAAAACACGTAAGGGGACTGCACTCTCAGACTGGACTGGGAACACATCCCATGACCCTGCATCATGCTCAGCCCTTGGTGCTCGCTGGCACTCACAGGAAGCTGTACTGTCCCCAAAGTCACAGGCAGTTAACCCCAGACAGGCCTGGGTGCAAGGACCATAGGGAAAATTACAAAACGGCAGCTACTTACCTCATATTGATTGAGGTTCCTAGAAGTAAGTGTGTGGTGATAGGGGATTTGTACCCCATAATATTCTATATACCATAGCATCTATATATGTTATATTCCACTATAGAAGGAAGGCGCAGACACACAGTCTTTTGCTTATATATATATATATATATATATATATATATAGTATATATTTATTTATTTTTGGAGCGCTGTATTCTCGGTGTTATATAAATATATAAATCAGAAAAGAGAGAACAGCACTCCTGAGATAGAACAAAAGCTAGAATAACTTCCATGCCTGTTCATTTCAATTGCAACTCAGGGTGCGCATTCTTTTAGCACACGTTGATGCCTTTCCACAGAGAAAACATATCCTGAAACATATCAGTCTGACCCTGCCCAATAACAGTCCAGCGCCGAAATACCAGGCAATTCTTCTCTGAACAAGAGAAACAACAACCCCAGACGATCGTTTCGGCCTTCTGTGGGCCTTATCAGTGAGGTGCAGTTGTATCTCTCTAAGGGCATGTGTGCAAGGAGTCCACGTCTGGTTTCCCCCATTACTCTTAGGGAGACCCAAGAGTAATTTGCATAAATATCAGAAAAGAGAGAACAGCACTCCGGAGATAGAACAAAAGCTAGAATAACTTTTTTTTCACATTTATGTAAATTACACTTGGGTTTCCCTAAGAAAAATGGGTAAGCCAGACGTGGAGCCCGTGCACACATGCCCTTAGATACAACTGCACCTCACTGATGAGGCCCATAAAAGGCCGAAACGATCGTCTGGGGTTGTTGCTTCCCTTGTTCAGAGAAGAATTGCCTGGTATTTTGGCGCTGGACTGTCATTGGGCAGGATCAGACTGATATGCTACAGGATATTTTTTCTCTGTGAAGGGGCATAGTGTGCTAAAAGAACGTGCACCCTGAGTTGCAATATAAATGAATAGGCATGGAAGTTATTCTAGCTTCTGTTCTATCTCAGGAGTGCTGTTCTCTTTCTCTTTTTTCACATATATATAAATTATACCAAAATACCATATACTGTATGTAGAAATATGTATTTATGAATAAATTGAACGTATTCTTCTATGTGAAGAACATTGGAATGTGAAATATTCATATTTTCATGTCAGGTTAGCGCACTTGAGAATATGTGTTCGGGTTAGTACACTTGAGAATACACGTTCATGTTAGCGCACTTGAGAATATGCGATCGGGTTAGCGTGCAAGTAGGGTGTTTTTCCCCCTATTTTTCTCCATTTACTTCTTTGGGGGAATAGGTTATCGCGCACACAATAATATATCAGGTTTTTACCTTCAACTATTAATACGAGCAAAACCCGACGCGCACAAAAAATGTACTTTTAGCTTTCTAGCGTAAGCACTAAATAGCGCTCCACTCGTAATCTGGCCCACAGTATTTTCACATACCCAAAATCCATTTGCAAAAAAAAGTATACAACATATAAAAACAACAAAAGAGCCCCAGATATAAAATCCCCTACTGCAAGGTATAAAGTGTGTTTTACATGAACATAAATAAGTATATTTAATAAACACACTGGCTATAAATCCTGCCTAAGTGAATTTGTTCAGAGTTATTGTCAACAGAAAATCACAGATAATGATAAGGAGAGGATTGGTAACATTTAGAAATGTAAGAGTACGATTTTCGGTTATTTTATACGCGATTGTAAAATAAATTGTTATAACAAAATCTAAAAATTTAATAATTCAGCTACTTATAAAAATATATAATCAACAATTATGCTTATACCCCCTTTATTCAAAACAATTCAATATGTAAAGGTAAAGCTGATTTATTGAATCATATAGAGGAAGTGTGGCATTAGCTGTGAGCTCAGAATAGCTTACCATGTTCTTAAAACATTGTCTCTAAAGAAGAGCCGTTTAGACCAGCGAGAAACATGTCAGACAGCTTGTAAACTGACCTGTCACCTGTTTTGTGACGATATGACAAATAAAAAACTTGAGCAGTAGCGAATACTGTGTTTGTGCTGCTGAAGGATCAAGAAAGACTGGGATCATATACAGAATTACATGTTTATTATTGGTTAGCTTCTACTAAATGGGTATATAGTTTATCCAGATACTAATCTGCCTGAATTATTATTTTCTAACATAACTGTTTAAGTTGTGTAAGAATGTAGGTTTGTAACCATTTTGTTATTAAAGGGACAGTCTACACCTCAATCATCTTAAAAGTCTTACTTTAGATTAAGCTGCAAAAAACCTCCTGCACCCTTTCTATATCATGCAGCAGTAACAGTAAAAAGGTTATTTTAAAATGAATATTGTTTCTGGCCACTTTGAAATGGCTGCCAAGCTCAGCCCACTGATGACATCACAATCTGGGCTGCATCTAGGCACTATGCTGAATAGCATTGACAGTATGTTGAATCCAACTAGTGAGCCTTTTGTGATTGGATGCCATATGCAGGCCAGATTATGATATCATCTGTTGGCTGAGCTTGGCAGCCATTTCAAAGTGGCCAGAAACAATATTCATTTTAAATAACTTTTTTACCATTCCTACTGCATGATATAGAAAAGGTACAGGAGGCTATTTGCAGCTTAATCTAAGGTAATACTTTAAGATAAGCGAGGAGTAGACTGTCCCTTTAACTATGGATTCAATAAGTGTAGCTCTGGACTTTTAATTGTGAAATGTATGATACTATGTGTCAGGGTATCTGTGAATATCAATAGATTTTATATATATATATATATATATATATATATATATATATATATATATATATATATATATAAATATATATATATATATATATATATATAAAAAGATAAAATAAGTATACAATCTATCAAATATTAAATTTGAAAATGCTTATTTTATTACTGGATACATTCTGTGTATTGCAATTCTGAGACCATGAGACATTAGATGCCTGGCTGACTACATCTCAAAGTTCAATCCTCCCCCACTCAATATGCAAAATTACACAGGAGCGAATAAAGGATTTAGACCATTGTATAAATAAGGCCAGTGGGCCACTTCAAAGTAAATGTTAACATATGGAGCCCTCAGATATATGCCCATAAATGGGTTTCCTACCCAAGATTCATTACTTAGATCACAGGAACCCATGGAAGGAACAGACGGTCCGTCTGTAAGAATAATGAAATATACAAGCGTACTCAGAGGAAATAGCCCTTAACATATAAGGTGATAAATTGTCCCATCCTAAGCCCCAATATACATCTCCCAGACGAGCTGGCATTTCAAGTAAGAAATAGCAGGGGGGGGGGGGGAGAAAAACAGAGAGACATGTTTAACCCTATGAGTGCTGAAAGCATATAAAAATTTAAATCTGTATTTTAAAAAAGAGAAGTTAGAAATTCATCTATATGAACTGTATAATTCTCAAAGATTTAATTGATACCCAGACTATCTATATATGTATATGGGAAATGCAATTCAGATTTGTAATAGATTAAATTACAATTGTAAAGGGGTGACCTAAGTCATATCATAGGGTTATATACTAAATATTTATATAACTTTAAATACATCTCTCAAAATATTATAAGTAGAATGTATAGGAAGTCTATATAAATATTTTCTATTTTAACATAGAATTGATAATACTAGTGTGCGATCTCAAATTGTACATTTTCAAATATATTAAATGGGATATACATATATGCTGATCACAAAGTTTATTAATACTGAAAATTATAGTAAATAAAATAAACATTTTATAGGTTAGATAATTGAACTGCAGCAATATTTGAATTAAACTGTTTGTCTTTGTCTGCTGCCCCTAGGGGATTAAAACTGGTATGACAGCCAAACGAATTGACTGTTTAAAACATATGCCAAACCAAATAGCCTATGAGATTTTCAGATCCCAGAGCGAATCAGAGACAAGCTCCGTTAGGGCCAATGAAAAGACAAGCTCCGAGGGCCTATCAAAATTCTGTGGGAGTGATTGAGGAAAAGGAGGAGGCTTTCTTTATTTTTGGATAAAGAGGCATACACACTCTAAGACAAGAGGATACAGACAGACTCAAAGAAGAATTAACGTTTGGAGAGAAAAATACATAGGATTTGGTGCCAAGTATATTCTCTGCCATTTTGGGACACTTTCTTGAACAAAGAAAGATTAACAATTCTTGAGGTCTATACCTTTGCACATTGTGAGTAAACCCTCCACAAGAAACTCCGGAAGCTGAAACATTGATTTGCTTATTTGGGTAAAGTATAAGAAACTGTTAAGTATATATAATATTTAAATCTAAGGCTATAGTTAGATTACAGCTAGAAAATTTAAAGAGCATACGTTGTATTTTAAACTCATATTCATAGTCCTGTTTTTTATGATACTTTGGAATAAAATAACATCTGTGTTGATTACAGTTTATGTTTTCAAATTATATTCATACCAACAGCACATAAGTGACCTGTATGTTCACTGATCATATGATTTTACAAAAAAAAACTATTTAATCTATTTAATTACTATTGTATTATGATTGAATTTTAGTTGTGTATTATAGGTATCATTAATAGTACAATAGTTAATTCTGTACACTATAGTACAGTTCTCTAATTATATTGCTTATTAATGTCAAAATCATTCATTTATATCTTGTATTTTAAGATAGACAAATTTTCTAAATCTATATTGGCTAATAATGTTTATCATATATTATTTATTTACAGTGATAGTGGAGTACACCTAGTGCCTACTAAATAAGACCTCTGGCTTTGATAATTTGACACCTAGTTGTCAAAATGGAAGGATGAAACTAATGAGGTATACCAAAGCGCCAACTATACTAAGGCTGGGTCTGGACCAAATGCAATATTATCAAGCGATTATAATAAATAATTTATTGGGTACACAAATAAGTTAAAAACATGGATCCATGTATAAACAGTCAAATTTATACAACAATAATAGCTAAATGAATAGTTTAAACAAATAGTTATGTAACAGATATAGCATTTAAAATTATGCAAACATTGATCTTAAAAGATGTGCTTAAAAAATTCCAAATTTAGTATAAGGCTCACAGCAGAACCTTTGACTTTGTGTTTACCACATACAAATAAGTGAGATATATTAGTCAGTTATAATTAATATGTTATCTAACCAATAATGTTCTCGATATTATACAATGCTCCTAAAATATTGCCAGTTCTAACTAATGTATAAGGCTCTTAATAAGACCTTTGACTGTGTGTTTAACACATACGCATTATATTATATTATGATAACAATATACCAATGTGAAAAAATGTGTTCCAAAAAATACGTGTGCAAAAGTTAGTGTACAAAAAATATCCTTAAAAGTGTACTGCTGTTTAGGATTCACCACACTTTTAAGGATTATTGTTTTTTCTTAAAGAGACACACTACTTATTATTTTTAACTGTTGGACTATTTTTCTATCAAGTTTTCACTGTTGAACCATTTTTTTACAGTTGGACTATTATTTATAAGTCACTATTTGAACACACCACATTGTTTCCTTTAAACCTTGAATGTGCATTTAAAATTAAAGGTTCTTTCCAAACTGTTTTGTCACTTTGCCAACACTTTGCATTATATATTGTACTGACATTTGATTTATAATACTTTGATTTATAAACTAAATTTACGGATGTTCATCTTGAGTATAGAAAAGACTGCACACTACTTGTATATTTAAGGCACATACCTGATAGTGTGCTGAAACATACAACATTTCTTTCTATTACTGTGACAATCCTGCACATACTGGTATTAAAAATGTAAATACTTATGCAAAGGGACTAGCTGTGCCTCACTGGGTATTCCAGTAATCATATGATGGTGGTTTGCAAGGAGAAGAAAAATGCCTGACCTATTAAAAATTGTGCTGTTATTGTGGGCAGGGACAGATATCTGAATTTTAAATAACTTTTCAATTTAGTTCTATTATTTAATTTGCTTCCTTCTCTTGTTATCCATTGCTCAAAGGTTTATCTAGGTAAGTTCAGGGGCAGCAAATAACCTAGGTTCTAGATGTTGATTGGTGGCTGCATATATATACCGATTGTCATTGGATCACCCATGTGTTCATTTAGATACTATTAGAGCATTGCTGATCCTTCAACAAATGATACCAAGAGAATAAAATTAATTTGATACTAGAAGTAAACAGGAAAGTTGTTTAAAATTGCATGTTCTACCTAA
The DNA here is from genome assembly GCF_027579735.1 of Bombina bombina. Classification (NCBI taxonomy): domain Eukaryota; kingdom Metazoa; phylum Chordata; class Amphibia; order Anura; family Bombinatoridae; genus Bombina; species Bombina bombina. The sequence goes on along the minus strand of NC_069501.1, from coordinate 793,689,262 downwards.
ATCATGAAAGAAAATTTTTTGGATTTCATGTCCCTTTAACTCAGTTGACCCAGGTCCTTTTTTTTTTTTTTTTTAACTAAGATACCAACACTAAAGATCACGTTCAGCACAACATACAAGGTTATTGTGATTAATCCATTTCATAGTATTTCTCTTTACAGCTAATACAATAATACCAGGCAGGAGAGGGCAATGTAAAAAATACTATAGCACTGTATGCAAGTAAGCAAGGATTCAGGTGGTTACTGACAATAATGTACACATTCCAAAATAAATGATAATATAGGAATAATATGACAAGTTACAATAATATAACAATATATATAAGATACAATACACTGAATACTGTGTATTAAAATAAAAGATAAACAGTCATTTAGAATATAATTCCCTAAAGTCCATTAGCTGATAAGTACTTTGTGCTTATGCTCATTGTGCATTAGTTGGAATAACCTCTATGCCAATGAATATTAGCAGAATGGATGCTGATATATTAGTTTAAATTGCATAATTATTCAGGCAATAACAGTGAGAACATGTTATTAGAGTAGGGGCATATTAGTCCTTCCTTAGACCTGGTTGTTTATATTTGTACCTCTCAGCTCCAGTCTGGTCAGTGAATGGTACATAAAAGCTAATATTTAGAAGCAATGGATTGTAAGTATTCAGTGTTTATAATGGCCTTTACCTCTATAATCTCCGTCTGTGCATGTTTTGTCCAAAAAGCTTGTGGTGGCGTTGTGACACTAACCGCTACAAAACTATTAGGCTTCCGATCCAGCGAGGGAGTAACAAGTTCACTACATGCTTTAAGAAAAGAAACAAAAAATAAGTTAGGTGGAAACAATATACAAAATAAATGTTGCTGAAACTGTATTTGTTACATTCACTTTGTCCAATTGACCTAAGCTGGTGCTTTCCAATAAACTCACTATATGTGACAAACCCTAATTCATTCCGTTACTCCGATACCCTAATAGCACACTAACTCCTTACTGTGATATAAATGTGAAAGAACTGAGATCTACTGAGATCTATACATTTTAGTCGTTATTTTGTGTAAAATCCCAGTGTGTTTTACCCAAGGTAAGAATCAATTGTCTGTACCAAGGTTATCTAGACTTTTTAAAAAAAAGGGTCAGGATTTTAACTAAAGGGCCCACTGAACTACATATACAACCCAAAGAAGTAAAATTAGCAAATAGAACATAAATAAACTAGCTTAACCTGTGTAGTAGACAGTAAGATATACTGTATAAGAATAGTGTAGAATGGGAATGTGTAGAGGGGAAGAGAACAAAACTCTAGAGGGCTGTATTGTAGCCCCTAGCCTTAAGCTGGACAAAACCTGAGTTAAATCAATACTGACGTTATACTCAAATTATTGATAAAAATGTACATAAAATATAATGTATAAACAAGTTAACGAAGTAGCTTATATCTAACTCAATGAATACTATTGCTACATACAGGAAAACAAACAAATATCTTACCTAAACTGAACTCTAGTATGGGTTCATCTGGATCTTGGACCTTGCCTGAGAAGAGAAGTAATCATTATGACAAGGAAATCATGGTACAGTGGGTCAGGGTAAGATAACTCAATCACTTATATCCATGTGTAACATAATAGTGTTTAAACTGTTACTTACCTGTTAGTGACAAGTCCACCATATCATGAGAGAGGGTGATGGTGGAGCGAGGCCTAGCACCATGACGAGGACTGTGCTCTCTGGTTGTCATGTTGCTATTCTTGACTTTCAATTAACATATTAGAAACCCTTCCAATAGGTCAATACCCTGTTACCTGTCAAATAATAAGTAATTTAATATTCAAAAGATCTATTAATCATGGAAATGTATTTTTATTATACTCTGACATTGATTTCCAATTTGGTTGCATAATGTTAACGGTACACAAACATAATTAATATATCCCAAAACGGCACCCTGGATAGCGCTTGCTTATTTGTAGCTACATTTAGCAAACCAATAAGCCAGCATAACCCAGGTTCTGAACCAAAAATGGGCTGGCTTCTAAGCTTTACATTCCTGCTTTCTAAATAAAGATAACACGAGAACAAAGAAAAATTGATCTGAATCAGTAAAGGAAAAAAAAAATCGGGTTTTGTATCCCTTTAACCCAGTGCTTCCCAATTAGGATTTACTGATCCAACCTCGTACTGCAAAGCATCTTTGAAAATCTTCATCAATAAAAAGATAACCAACTAAAAAAATCATACCTAATGCAAAATATGTTTAATATCAACAAGCAGAATTTGATCTTTGATAAATACAACCCAAAATATTCAAGAAGCCACATGAAACTCCTTTCAATATAACCTGTAACCTGTAACTGTTTTAAGACTGAACAGCCCATCTATCCCTATAATATTTTTAGAAGGGACGGTAATATGCTTGAACAGGGTAGATGGGCACATCAACTACAGGAACATCTTCATTTTATTTCTTAAAGGGATATTAAACCCACATTATTGCTTTCATAATTCAGATAGAGCATGCAATCTTAAGCAACTTTCTAATTTACTCCTATCAATTCTTCTTTGTTCTCTTGCCATCTATATTTGAAAAAGCAGGTATCTAAGTTTAGGAGCCAGCCTGTTTTTGGTTCAGTACCCTGGCTAACATTTGCTTATTGGTAGCTACAACTAACAAAACATACAAAATCTTAGGTCAGGTTGGGTCATTTCTCATCAATGAGGTCAAGTACTTGACAGGCAGTTGGAAAACCTGTCCCATTTAGCTGTAGCATTAAAAGGATTTTACATAGCACTTTGACTCTTAACGTTCAACTTTAGTTGTAAGGTAATAAAGACTTCCTTCTGCAATCTTTTCATTTGAGCTATATTGCATCGGGACACAAAACACACTTCTTGCATCCTTCAAAATGAGTGCGACAGCGAGACATTGAACAGTTTTTGCCAGAGGAGCTAGACACTGCATACCTACAGGAATATTACAGGAAAAGTCTAGTCAAAATTAAACTTTCATGATTCAGATAGGGCATGTCATTTTAAATAACTTTCCAATTTACTTTTATCATAAATTTTGCTTTGTTCTCTTGGTATTCTTAGTTGAAAGCTAAACCTAGGTAGGTTCATATGCTAATTTATTAGCCCTTGAAGGCCGCCTCTTATATGACAGTTATATACCGTTTTTCACAACTAGAGGGTGTTAGTTCATGTGTGCCATATAGCTAACATTGTGCTCATGCCCGTGGTGTTACCTAGGAGTCAGCACTGATTGGCTAAAGTGCAAATCTGTCAAAAGAACTGAAATAAGGGGGCAGTCCGCAGAGGCTTAAATACGAGATAATCACAGAGATAAAAAGTAAATTTATATAACCATGTTGGCAGTGCAAAACTGAGGAATGGGTAATAAGGGGATTATCTATATTTTTAAGCAATAAAAATTCTGGTGTAGACTGTCCCTTTAAGAATTAGAGGCAGCTCTGTACCGAATCATCTCAGGCACATAAGCAGGAAGTTGAGTGCCTAACTGTGCTGAGATATACACAAATGCTTTTCTTCTATTCAGAACTAACTTGTTTATGATGGGCACAGCTTATGGCAGGCTTCTGACCTTTTTTTATACCAGGATCTACAATTTGCAACTCAAAGCATCAGTGAATTGCAAAAAATGAAGCAAAAAAAAAATTATAGTTATCTGATAAATTCATTTATTTGATGGTGGCGAAAGTCCAAGATCTATTACTCCTGGGATTTAATTCCTGGTTACTAGGAGGAGGCAAAGATTCCCAAAGCTTTCAAGAGCACTTCATTCCTCCCACCTCACTGGTATGCCAGTCTTGCATATAGCCAAGCAAGGAGAAGTAGCAGAAAAAAGATAAGAAAGGACAAAGCAGGGAATAAAGAGGTGCAAAATAGAATTGTCAACAGATATTTTTTTTTCCTTTTAAATAATTGATACAGTTGGGCGGGACTCATGGACTCTAACAACTATAAAAGAAATTAATTTATCAGGTAAACATAAATTTAGTTTTCTTCCATAAGGTGGTGAGCGTCCACAATCCATTACTTCTTGGAACTAATACCCAAAAAGTGAAGTCCACAAGTAATTTGGACGGGACACAAAAATTAAAAATTGAGACATGCACCTAATTCCCAGACACTGCTGTCTCGAGGACTTTCCCTACCAAAAGCCACTTCAGAGGAAGCATAAACATCAAAATGGTAGAATTTAGTAAAACTATGTAGGGATGTTGCTGACTTGCAAAATTGAATTGAAGTTATCAGAAGGTACCACTTTTGGTAAAAAGTCAAATTTTGTCCTTAAAAACAGCCTTATCCTAGTGAACAATCAGATAAGGAGGATTGCAGGAAAGGACAGACCACTCGACAATCGTCTGACAGGTGATATTGCAAGAAAAAAGAAGAGAGTCTGAATGACCAAATTATTCATGGGTTTAAAAGGCTAAACATTCAATATTCTAAGAACCAAATTTAATCCTGATTAAGAAGCAAAATGAAATCACTAAGGAACTGCTAGAGCATCTACAAACTCCGCTTGCGAATCCCTGGATCTTGCAAAGTATCTGGTAAGTTTTTTGTTCAAACGAAAAGCCATGGGCCTCTATTTAACAAGCTCTGCAAGGAGCTTGATGGCCCCTGTTTCTGGCGAGTCTTCAGACCCGCCAGAAACAGCAGTTATGAAGCAGTGGTCACAAAGACCGCTCCTCCATAACCTGTCCGCCTGCTCTGAGCAGGCGCAGACAGACATCGCCGGAAATCAACCTGATCGAGTACGATCAGGTTGATTGACACCCCCTGCTGGCGGCCTATTGGCCGCGAGTCTGCAGGGGGCGGCGTTGCACCAGTAGCTCTTGTGAGCTGCTGGTGCAATGCTGAATACGGCGAGCGTATTGCTCGCCGTATTCAGAGAGGTCTATCGGACCTGATCCGCACTGTCGGATCAGGTCCGACAGACCTTGATAACTTGGGGCCATGAGGTCTATCTCTAGTAGACCCCAAAGATCTACAATCTGGTTACACATATCCTAATCTAAAGACTATTCACCTGAATGAAAGGATTGAGGACTCAAACAATCTGATTCCCAATTTCTCACACCTAGGATATGAATTGCAGAAATCATACAAAGATTGGTCTCTGTCCAAGACAGAATATGAAAGATTGCATTAATCGCAAGAGAACTTTGAGTTCCCCTTAGAGATTGATATAGGCCACAACTGTGAGATTGTGACTCAAAAATGCAGGAAGGTCTTTTCTTTCAGGAGAGGCCAGCTCTGAAGGGCCCTTGAAGATAGCACGGAATTGTAGGACATTTGTTGGTAACCTTTTCTGCTGAGGAGACCAAACTCCTTGTGCTTTCCTGGATCACCATACTGCACCTTAACCCGAGTGACAGACAATTGATGTCCCCTGACAAATTGATTGGTTCTCTATCCACCATGATAGAGAACTTGTAGTAGTGAGATCCAAAAGGATCCTTTGAGAAAGCTGGAAGTAGTACTTGCACCACGGACTTAGCATGCATAATTAAAGGGGTCTCATGTGAAACCTGGCAAAAGAAATGTTAAATGTAATATTAATTTCCTTTGATCTGTCAAAGAAAGACTCATTGATAAAGAGTCTATAATTACTCCTTCAAATGAGACTCTGGCTTAAGGAGAAAGAGAACTCTTTGGAATGTTAATTCTCCAGCCATGATTGCAAAGAAACAACAAAAATCAGTTGGTATGAGAAATTGCTAAAGGTAAAGCAGGAGCCTATACTAAAATATTATCCAGGTATGGTGCCAATGAGACAAAAAAAGTTTCCATAACTTTTGCAAAAATTCTGGGAGCAGTACTTACAAGAACTACTTACAAAAATGTTTGTTATGATAAGCAAACTTCAGGAAATGGAGATGGTCCTTGTGGATGGGAATGTAAAGGTAAGCATCCTTCAAGTCTATCATATACATATATTTCCCTTATTTAAAAAGGGGAAGAAAAGTCTGGATTTTTCCATTTATAAAGTAGGAACCCTGATGAACTTGTTTAGAGTCCTTAAATCCAGAATTGGCCTGAAATTGACCTCTCTCTTGGTAACAATGAAAAGGTTCAAGTAAAAACCCTGTTCTTGTTCTGATATTGGAACCGTAACTATTACTCCCAAGAATTCTAGGTCTTGAACACAATAAAAAAGGCTTGAGCCTTCACAGGGTCTTTTGGGACATGGAATCTAGTCTGTACCCTAGAACAAAATATGTTTAGCATCCAAGAATTCTGTACAGAGACCAGACCTTTGAAAAAGGCATAATCTGCCCCCTACCAGAAAATAATCTGGATTGGGGGCCGCACCTTCAAGGCTTCTTTGTCCGTTTAGCCTTGTTCCAGTTTGGAATATATTTCTAGAAAGGTCTGGAAGAGTTCTGCTTTTGTGTAGGAGGAGGATGATCTTTGACTGACAAAATGAACAAAACACTACTGAAATGTCTGTTCTTCCCATTAGATTATTTGTCTTGATGGATTCTTTACCTCTGGTTACATTAGAGATAATAGCATCTAGTACAGTAACCAAATAAGATCTTTCCTTGGAAAGGAAGAGATAAAAGTTTAGATTTTGAAATCATGTCAGCTGCCCATGATCTGAGCCACAAAGCTCCTCTAGTTAAAAGAGATAATGATATATTTTAGCATTGATAATGATAATGTCAACAATAGCATCACAAATTAAATTATTTGCTGACCAAATAAGCTCCAAATGACCGTGAAACTCTTCATCAAAATAATTAACTGAAATCTGATCAGATAAATTATTGCACCAGAGATTAGAAGCAGCAGCTACGCAAGCTATACTGACCAAGGATGTGTCAGGCACATCCTACAAAAAACATAATTTATGTAAGAACTTACCTGATAAATTCATTTCTTTCATATTAGCAAGAGTCCATGAGCTAGTGACGTATGGGATATACATTCCTACCAGGAGGGGCAAAGTTTCCCAAACCTTAAAATGCCTATAAATACACCCCTCACCACACCCACAATTCAGTTTAACGAATAGCCAAGAAGTGGGGTGATAAGAAAAAAGTGCGAAAGCATATAAAATAAGGAATTGGAATAATTGTGCTTTATACAAAAAAATCATAACCACCACAAAAAAGGGCGGGCCTCATGGACTCTTGCTAATATGAAAGAAATGAATTTATCAGGTAAGTTCTTACATAAATTATGTTTTCTTTCATGTAATTAGCAAGAGTCCATGAGCTAGTGACGTATGGGATAATGACTACCCAAGATGTGGATCTTTCCACGCAAGAGTCACTAGAGAGGGAGGGATAAAATAAAGACAGCCAATTCCTGCTGAACATAATCCACACCCAAAATAAAGTTTAATGAAAAACATAAGCAGAAGATTCAAACTGAAACCGCTGCCTGAAGTACTTTTCTACCAAAAACTGCTTCAGAAGAAGAAAATACAACAAAATGGTAGAATTTGGTAAAAATATGCAAAGAGGACCAAGTTGCCGCTTTGCAAATCTGATCAACCGAAGCTTCATTCCTAAACGCCCAGGAAGTAGAAACTGACCTAGTAGAATGAGCTGTAATCCTATGAGGCGGAGTCTTACCCGACTCAACATAGGCAAGATGAATTAAAGATTTCAACCAAATGCCAAAGAAATGGCAGAAGTTTTCTGGCCTTTCTAAAACCGGAAAAGATAACAAATAAACTAGAAGTCTTTCGGAAAGACTTAGTAGCTTCAACATAATATTTCAAAGCTCTAATAACATCCAAAGAATGCAACGATTTCTCCTTAGAATTCTTAGGATTAGGACATAATGAAGGAACCACAATGTCTCTACTAATGTTGTTGGAATTCACAACTTAGGTAAAAATTCAAAAGAAGTTCGCAACACCGCCTTATCCTGATGAAAAATCAGAAAAGGAGACTCACAAGAAAGAGCAGATAATTCAGAAACTCTTCTGGCAGAAGAGATGGCCAAAAGGAACAAAACTTTCCAAGAAAGTAATTTAATATCCAATGAATGCATAGGTTCAAATGGAGGAGCTTGAAGAGCCCCCAGAACCAAATTCAAACTCCAAGGAGGAGAAATTGACTTAATGACAGGCTTTATACGAACCAAAGCTTGTACAAAACAATGAATATCAGGAAGAATAGCAATCTTTCTGTGAAAAAGAACAGAAAGAGCAGAGATTTGACCTTTCAAGGAACTTGCGGACAAACCCTTATCTAAACCATCCTGAAGAAACTGTAATATTCTCGGTATTCTAAGAGAATGCCAAGAAAAATGATGAGAAAGACACCAAGAAATATAAGTCTTCCAGACTCTATAATATATCTCTCTGGATACAGATTTACGAGCCTGTAACATAGTATTAATCAGAGAGTCAGAGAAACCTCTTTGACCAAGAATCAAGCGTTCAATCTCCATACCTTTAAATTTAAGGATTTCAGATCCTGATGGAAAAAAGGACCTTGAGACAAAAGGTCTGGTCTTAACGGAAGAGTCCACGGTTGGCAAGAGGCCATCCGGACAAGATCCGCATACCAAAACCTGTGAGGCCATGCCGGAGCTACCAGCAGAACAAACGAGCATTCCTTCAGAATCTTGGAGATTACTCTTGGAAGAAGAACTAGAGGCGGAAAGATATAGGCAGGATGATACTTCCAAGGAAGTGATAATGCATCCACTGCCTCCGCCTGAGGATCCCGGGATCTGGACAGATACCTGGGAAGTTTCTTGTTTAGATGAGAAGCCATCAGATCTATTTCTGGAAGTTCCCACATTTGAACAATCTGAAGAAATACCTCTGGGTGAAGAGACCATTCGCCCGGATGCAACGTTTGGCGACTGAGATAATCCGCTTTCCAATTGTCCATACCTGGGATATGAACCGCAGAGATTAGACAGGAGCTGGATTCCGCCCAAACCAAAATTCGAGATACTTCTTTCATAGCCAGAGGACTGTGAGTCCCTCCTTGATGATTGATGTATGCCACAGTTGTGACATTGTCTATCTGAAAACAAATGAACAACTCTCTCTCCAGAAGAGGCCAAGACTGAAGAGCTCTGAAAATTGCACGGAGTTCCAAAATATTGATCGGAAATCTCACCTCCTGAGATTCCCAAACCCCTTGTGCCGTCAGATACCCCCACACAGCTCCCCAACCTGTAAGACTTGCATCTGTTGAGATTATAGTCCAGGTCGGAAGAACAAAGAAGCCCCCTGAACTAAACGATGGTGATCTGTCCACCATGTCAGAGAGTGTCGTAAAATCGGTTTAAAGATATTAATTGAGATATCTTTGAGGAATCCCTGCACCATTGGTTCAGCATACAGAGCTGAAGAGGTCGCATGTGAAAACGAGCAAAGGAGATCGCATCTGATGCGGCAGTCCTAAGACCCAACATTTCCATGCATAAGGCTACCAAAGGGAATGATTGTGACTGAAGGTTTTGACAAGCTGATATCAATGTTAAACTTCTCTTGTCTGACAAGGACAAAGTCATAGACACTGAATTTATCTAGAAACCTAAAAAGGTTACCCTTGTCTGAGGAATCAATTAACTGATTGGTAAATTGATCCTCCAACCATAAACTTGAAGAAACAACACAAGTCGATTCGTATGAGATTCTTCGAAAATGAGAAGACTGAGCAAGTACCAAGATATCGTCCAAATAAGGAAATACCAAAACCCTATTCTCTGATTACAGAAAGAAGGGCACCGAGAACCTTTGAAAAAAATTATTGGAACTGAGGCTAGGCCAAACGGTAGAGCCACAAAACTGGTAATGCTTGTCTAAAAAGAGAATCTCAGACACTAAAAGTGATCTGGATGAATCGGAATATGCAGATACACATCCTGTAAATCTATTGTAGACATATAATGCCCTTGCTAAACAAAAGGCAGGATAGTCCTACAGTAACCATCTTGAATGTTGGTATCCTAACATAACGATTCAATAATGATAGATCCGGAACTGGTCTGAAGGAATTGACCTTCTTTGGTACAATGAAGAGATAAAATAAAACCCCAGCCCCTGTTCCAGAACTGGAACTGGCATAAATACTCCAGCCAACTCTAGATCTGAAACACATTTCAAAAATGCTGAGCCTTTGCTGTGTTAACTGGGACACGGGAAAGAAAAGAATCTCTTAGCAGGAGGCCTTAACTTGAAGCCAATTCTGTACCTTTCTGAAACAATGTTTCTGAAACCAGAGATTAAGAACGGAATTGATCCAAATTTCTTTGAAGAAAACGTAATCTGCCCCATACCAGCTGAGCTGGAATAAGGGCCGCACCTTCATAGGTACTTAGGAGCTGGCTATAGGTTTCTATAAGGCTTGGATATATTCCAAACTGGAAATAGTTTCCAAACTGATACCGCTCCTGAGGATGAAGGATCAGGCTTTTGTTCCTTGTTGTGAGGAAAGGAACGAAAATGATTATTTACCCTGGAAAGAAAGGGAAAGCAAAGTTGACTTAGAAGACATGTCAGCATTCCAATTTTAATCCATAAAGCTTTTCTAGCTAAAATAGCTAGAGACATATACCTGACATCAACTCTAATGATATCAAAAGATGGTATCACCAATAAAATTATTAGCATGTTATAGAATAATAATAATGCTATAAAATTATGATCTGTTACTTGTTGCGCTAAAGCTTCTAACCAAAAAGTTGAGGCTGCAGCAACATCCGCTAAAAATTTAGCAGGTCTAAGAAGATTACCTGAACATAAGTAAGCTTTTCTTAGAAAGGATTCAATTTTCCTATCTAAAGGATCCTTAAATGAAGTACTATCTGCCGTAGGAATAGTAGTACATTAGCAGGAGTAGAGACAGCCCCATAACCTTAGGGATTTTTGTCCCAAAAAACTCTAATCTGTCAGATGACACAGGATATAATTTGCTTAAACGTCTAGAAGGAGTAAATAAATTACCCAAATTATTCCATTCCCTGGAAATTACTTCAGAAATAGCATCAGGGAGATTAAACACTTCTGGAATAACTACAGGAGATTTAAAAACCTTATTTAAACGTTTACATTTAGTATCAAGAGGACCAGAATCCTCTATTTCTAATGCAAATAACACTTCTTTAAGTAAAGAACGAATAAATTCCATCTTGAACAAATACAAAGATTTATCAGCATCAACCTCTGAGACAGAAACCTCTGAACCAGAAGAACCATTATCAGTATCAGAATGATGATGTTCATTTAAAAATTCATCTGAAAAAAGAGAAGTTTTAAAAGACTTTTATGTATACTAGAAGGAGAAATAACAGACATAGCCTTCTTAATGGATTTAAAAAATAAAATCTCTTATGTTATCAGGAACACTCTGAAAATTAGATGTTGACGGAACAGCAACAGGTAATGTAACAGTACTAAAGGAAATTTTATCTGCATTAATAAGTTTGACATGACATGCAATACAAATAACAGCTGGAGAAACAGATACCAAAAAGTTTATAGCAGATACACTTAGCTTGGTAGCTCCAGCACTGTGCAGTGATTTTCCTGAAGTATCTTCTGACTCAGTTGCAACGTGGAACATCTTGCAATATGTAAAAGAAAAAAACAACATATAAAGCAAAATTGATCAAATTCCTTAAATGACAGTTTCAGGAATGGGAAAAAAAATGCCAGTGAACAAGCTTCTAGCAACCAGAAGCAATAAAAAATGAGACTTAAATAATGTGGAGACAAAAATGACGCCCATATTTTTTAGCGCCAAAAAAGACGCCCACATTATTTGGCGCCTAAATGCTTTTGGCGCCAAAAATGACGCCACATCTGGAACGCCGACATTTTTGACGCAAAAAAAACGTCAAAAAATGACGCAACTTCCGGCGACACGTATGACGCCGGAAACAGAAAAAAAAATTTGCGCCAAAAAAGTCTGCGCCAAGAATGACGCAATAAAATGAAGCATTTTCTGCCCCCGCGAGCCTAACAGCCCACAGGGAAAAAGTCAAAAAAAATTTTAAGGTAAGAAAAAATGATTGAAACAAATGCATTTATCCCAAATATGAAACTGACTGTCTGAAAAATAAGGAATGTTGAACATTCTGAGTCAATTTAGAACTTTATAAATAAAGTGCCCAACCATAGCTTAGAGTGTCACAGAAAATAAGATTTACTTACCCCAGGACACTCATCTACACGTTTGTAGAAAGCCAAACCAGTACTGAAACGAGAATCAGCAGAGGTAATGGTATATATAAGAGTATATCGTCGATCTGAAAAGGGAGGTAAGAGATGAATCTCTACGACCGATAACAGAGAACCTATGAAATAGACCCCGTAGAAGGAGATCACTGCATTCAAATAGGCAATACTCTCCTCACATCCCTCTGACATTCACTGCACGCTGAGAGGAAAACCGGGCTCCAACTTGCTGCGGAGCGCATATCAACGTAGAATCTAGCACAAACTTACTTCACCACCTCCATATGAGGCAAAGTTTGTAAAACTGAATTGTGGGTGTGGTGAGGGGTGTATTTATAGGCATTTTAAGGTTTGGGAAACTTTGCCCCTCCTGGTAGGAATGTATATCCCATACGTCACTAGCTCATGGACTCTTGCTAATTACATGAAAGAAAGTGTCAGTTAATGACCAAGGACGTGCCTCGATACTGAGGCATCACTGCAATACCTTTTTTTACCCACCGATGCAGAGAGAGCCACTCTGTGACCCTCTCTGCATCTGCCAGAGATGGTGCCGATCGTTGGTGGGTGGGAGCCATAGCAGGAAAGGGGGTGGGCGGCCCATCGCTGGTCGGTCCAGGTTCCTGTGTCCCTCAAGTGCACGCAATTATGCAGAAGTGCAGGAGGGAGCGCGGGCGTGCACACATGCGCGCACATGCTACATTTATATTAGAATAAATGAATGGGAAGGAGGGAGAGGGGAATAAGCGTTGAAAGGGAAAGGGATCTGGGAGAGGGGAGGGAATTGAGGGGGGGCAGCTACACTATAGAAAAATAATATTTCAAATAAAAAATAAATAAAAAATAAATAAAAACACACTTTTTTAATGGAATTGGGTACTGGCAGACAGCTGCCAGTACCCAAGATGGTGGCATATAGATAGAGGGGGGAGGGTTAGAGAGCTGTTGGGGGGGGGTCAGGGAGGTTAGGGGCTAAGGGGGAATCCAACACTGCAGAATAAACATAAAAAAAGCCTTTTATTCTAGTACTGGCAGACTTTCTGCCAGTACTTAAGATGGCGGTGACAATTGTGCGGTGGGGGAGGGAAGAGAGCCGTTTGAGTGGGGTCAGGGGGTGGGATGTATCAGGTGGGAGGCTGATCTCTACACTAAAGCTAAAATTAACCCTACAAGCAACCTAATTAATGCCTTCACTGCTGGGCATAATACAAGTGTGGTGTGCAGCAGCATTTAACTGCCTTCTAATTAACAAAAATCAACACCAAAGCCATATATGTCTTCTATTTCTGAACAAAGGGGATCCCAGAGAAGCATTTACAACCATTTGTGACATAATTACACAAGCTGTTTGTAAATAATTTAGTGAGAAACCTAAAGTTTGTGAAAAAGTGAACTATTTTTTTTATTTGATCGCATTTGGCGGTGAAATGATGGCATGAAATCTACCAAAATGGGCCTAGATCAATACTTTGGGTTGTCTACTAAAAAAATAAATATATACATGTGAAGGGTTATTAAGGGATTCCTAGCAGATATCAGTGTTATAATGTAACTATCGCTAGCTTTGAAAAAAGCTACTTGTACTTATTGCCCTGAAACAAAAAAAGCAAAGAACATGTAAACATTGGTTATTTCTAAACTTAGGACAAAATTTAGAAACTATTTAGCATGGGTGTTTGTAGATGAGTAACAGATTTTGAGGGTCAAAGTTAGAAAAAACAAAATTTATGCTTACCTGATAAATGTATTTATTTCCGGATATGGAGAGTCCACAACGTCATCAATTACTAGTGGGAATATCCCTCCTGTCCAGCAGGAGGAGGCAAAAAGCACCACAGCAAAGCTGTTAAGTGTCTGTCGTCTACCCATAATCCCCAGTCATTCGACAGAAGGGAAATGGAAAAAGGAATAACACAAAGGTGTAGAGGTGCCTGAGGTTTAGTCAAAAAATAACTGTCTTAAACTAAAGGGTGGGATCGTGGACTCTCCATATCCGGAAAGAAAGAAATTTATCAGGTAAGCATAAATTTTGTTTTCTTTCCTAAGATATGGAGAGTCCACAACATCATCAATTACTAGTGGGAACAAATACCCAAGCTAGAGGACACAGATGACTAGGGAGGGAGAACAAGACAGGCAGACCTAAACAGAAGGCACCACCGCTTAAAGAACCTTTCTCCCAAAAGAAGCCTCAGCTGAGGCAAAAGTATCAAATTTAGAAAATTTGGAAAAAGTATGCAAAGAGGACCAAGTTGCAGCCTTGCAAATCTGTTCCACAGATGCTTCATTTTTGAAAGCTCAAGAAGAGGAGACAGCCCTCATAGAATGAGCCGTAATTCTCTCAGGAGGCTGCTGACCAGCAGTCTCATAAGCAAAACGAATTATACTTTTCAACCAGAGGGAAAGAGAAGTAGCAGTAGCCTTCTGACCCTTACGCTTTCCAGAGAAACAAACAAACAGGGCAGAGGATTGACGAAAATCCTTAGTTGCCTGTAGGTAGAATTTTAGAGCACGCACAACGTCCCAATTGTGCAACAGACGTTCCTTAAGAGAAGAAGGATTAGGACATAGAGAAGGAACAACAATTTCCTGATTAATATTTCTATAAGAAACCACTTTAGGAAGAAAACCCAAATTAGTACGAAAAACTGCCTTATCAGCATGAAAGATAAGGTAAGGCGAATCACACTGCAAAGCCGAGAGTTCCGAGACTCTCCGAGCAGAAGAGATAGCAATAAGAAACAAAACCTTCCAAGATAACAACTTAACATCTATGGAATGCAATGGCTCAAACGGAGCCTGTTGCAAAACTTTAAGAACAAGGTTAAGGCTCTAAGGAGGAGTAACAGACTTAAACACAGGCCTGATTCTGACCAGGGCCTGACAAAAGGATTGCACATCTGGCAAATCCACCAGACGCTTGTGTAACAAAATGTGGATAATGCAGAAATCTGACCCTTCAGAGTACTGACTGACAAACCCTTCTCCAGACATTCCTGGAGAAAGGAACAAATCCTAGGAATCCTGACCCTGCACTAAGAGTAGGCCTTGGATTCACACCAATAAAGATATTTACACCATATCTTATGGTAAATCTTTCTAGTAACAGGCTTGCGAGCCTGAATCAGGGTCTCAATGACCAACTCAGAAAAACCACGCTTAGACAGAACTAAATGTTCAATCTCAGCTTCAGAGAAACGAGATTTGGATGAAGAAATGGACCCTGAGTTAGAAGGTCCTTCCTCAGAGGCAACCTGCAAAGTGGAAGAGATGACATTTTCATTAGGTTTGCATACAAGATCCTGCAAGGTCAAGCAGGAGCTATTAGAATTACAGATGCTCTCTCATGCTTGATACAAGCAATGACTCGTGGAAGAAGAACAAACGGGGGAAACAGGTATGCTAGACTGAAATCCCAAGGAACCACCAGAGCATCTATTAGAGTGGCCTGTGGATCTCTTGACCTTGACCCGTACCTTGGAAGCTTGGTGTTCTTCCAAGACACCATCAGATCCATCTCCGACACCCGCCATCTGAAGGTTAACCTGGAGCATGATAGCATCAGAAATAAAGGAACTGGCTAGCCTGAAAGCCTTAATACTGTCTTGGATCTCCTCCAAAGGAGTCTCAACCTGAAGAGAATCAGACAAGGCATTGTATCAAAGGGATGCAGCACTTGACACCATGGCAATACAAACCACAGGTTGCCATTGAAGACCTTGATGAACATACATCTTCTTCAAATAAGCCTCCAGCTTTTTGTCCATTAGATCCTTAAAAGAGCAGCTATCCTCTATAGGGATAGTAGTCCTCTTAGCCAGAGTAGAAATGGCCCCTTCTACTTTAGGCACCGTGCGCCATGAATCTTTAATGGAGTCAGCGACAGGAAACATCTTTTTAAAAATAGGAGACGGGGAAAAATGTATCCCTGGCTTCTCCCATTCCTGAGTAATAATCTCCGGAAACACTTCCACAGAGGAAGGAACATCAAAGTATTTATTAAGTTTACTTGATTTCTTAGGGTTGACAACGACAGGAGTATCGGAGTCGTCCAAAGTAGCCAAAACCTCCTTTAACAATACACAAAGGTGTTCAAGCTTAAATCTGAAGGATACTACTTCAGCATCAGATGAAGAAATTAAACTGTCCGAATCTGAGATTTCATACTCAGAGGCTACAGACCTATTTTCCTCATCAGTCTTATGAGAAAGGACAACCTGAGTAGCAGAGGTTGGAACAGAAACCTTACTATCTGAATCTTTAGTTTTCCTCTTGCATTTTCCACGAAGCAAAGGAATGGCAGATAAAGCCGCAGATACCGCAGAAGATACATGGGCAGCAATTTCTGTAGGCAAATAAACTCCTCCTGGAGATTGAGAGGAATCGCAGGGCACTGTATGTGACACCACTAAGGTTTGGGACGTTTGAGGAGAACGCTGTGGCATTGCCTGAACAGCATAATCCTGAGAGACATGTGGCTCAGAAACATAAAGTCTATCTTTGTGTTTTAAGGTCCTATCTAGACAAGAGGTACAAAATTGCATAGGCAACACAATTTGGTTCTCTAAACATAGGAGACACAAGTTCAAAGGAACAGAATCCTCTTTCATGACTAAGGAAAAGATATTGGAAAAATGAAATACACTTTTTTAATATACTGTGCCTTTAAGAAACAGTAGAGCGGAATAGATTAGATAGAACACCTGCGCCCTCACTGCTTAAAGTAAAATGGCCCCAGTAAGCAATTCACAAGGAAAAAAGAAAACGGCTTTTATAGTACCAGCGTTTTACTTTCACTTTGCTCAACAATCTATTGTACGGCCTCTACACCTCAGCTTACACTGAGGTGCCTACCTGCCCCTTCGATTCAGCAGTAACGAGACAAAACATCCGGATTCTAGCCGGTCTCACTCTCGCATCCAGCTGCCTTTACCACTCAGAAAAACTGAAAGCGGTATTGGAAGGTCACGTGACCGGTAATTATTGAAGCTGCACAACAGAAGAAAATGCGTGCTTCAAAGCCGACAAAGGCAGGCCAATGAGGGAACCGTGATTGACTCAACGTATAGCATTTTAAAAAATAAAATTACTCTACAGGATATTATATCCCCATTAAAAATGAAATTTCTGAACCACCATAGAGGGTTAACTCCTCCTGGCCATGGAGGAAGTGAACCCCTAAAGTCTCCATACCACATACAAATTAAGTGCCTGCCCACTGCCAATAAAAGATCCTTATTAAGGATTTTATGTCCCATAATAAAGTGCAGAGAGTCTCCATAACCCCTTCAGTGCAGGTACCCAGCCCCAGAAGACAAAAGCACTTACCTGCACATCTAGCTGTCCAGCAGGACGACAGCTCACAAGGCGTGAAAGGACAGATACTCCTTACAGAGGCCTGTGGAGAACAGAGTAAACCTACTCTGGCTTTCTATACCCTGGGCAGCAAATATGTTAGGGAAACGCAGCAAGGCCCACCTCACAAGTTGCTAACTGCTTTAAAGCTACCACTACTCTACTGCAGAGATTGACGTGGACTACAGCTATACCCAAAAAACTTGCTTGTACCGAAAAGAAATCCAATTTTCTTCAGGCACCAAAACTTCACCTCCTCCATTGACACAGGCAAAGAGAATGACTGGGGGTTGTGGGTAGGGGAGTGACACTTAACAGCTTTGCTGTGGTGCTCTTTGCCTCCTCCTGCTGACCAGGAGTGATATTCCCACAAGTAATTGATGATGCTGTGGACTCTCCATATCTTAGGAAAGAAAGTGTTTTTTTTCCCATTTTTGCATCTTATTTTATAATTTTCTTTATAGTAAATTATATGATACTAGTCCTAAAGCACGGGCCATTTTGTGCAGTACAGTGGTCCCACCCCTTGCGTTCTCTCCCTCCCCCTCTCTTTTGTGCTCTCTCTCCCCCTCTCTCCCCCTCTCTTTTGAGCTCTCTCCCCCCTCTCTCTTTCCCCCTCTCTTTTGCACTCTCTCTCTCCCCCCCTCTTTTGCTCTCTCTCTCCCCCACTCTTTTGCGCTCTCTCTCTCTCTCTCCCTTTCCATCTCCCCCCTCTCTCTCGCTCTCTCTCCCCATCTCCTCTCTCTCTCTCTCTCTCCGCCCCCCTCTCTCTCTTTCCATCTCCCCTCTCTCTCTCCCCTCTCTCTCTCTCTCTCCCCTCTAATGAGTAATGGATCATGGACTCTCGCCACCTTATGACAGAAAATCAGAATTTCCTGCAAAGGAAGCGGTGCAAACACGTCATTCTTCACTCTTAACCACAAGTTTCATTAAAGTTTAATAATCCAACAATGCTACCCCAGTAGTACAAAATATCATACAATGTTTTCTCTTTCTCCCACTAATTATAACATTATAAAACAAATTAAAGGGACACTTAGTCAAAATAAACTTTTATGATTCAGAAAGAGCATGCGTTTTTTTAAGACACTTTCCAATTTACTTCCATTATCAAATTTTGCACAGTCTTTTTATATGCACACTTTCTGGGGAACAAGCTCCTACTGAGCATGTGCAAAAGCTCACAGGGTGTATGTATGTATGTGTATATATATATATATATATATATATATATAGTCACGTTGTTTGGAGTAGCCGTGTTAGTCCAGAGATTTAGATATCAAAATAACAAGAGCAATCATTGAGCAATGATACTTTTTTATTGGACTAACTATACATTTATAAGATGACAAGCTTTCGGAAAAGTCTTTCTTTTTCAAGTTTGGAGCAATACTGACCAATTTGATGGAATTTACAGATTATATCTTAAAACACAGGCTAGAAAGACAAGCACCGAGATTACGAGTTTGGCGTTAACAGGGGTGCGTTGCTAACGAGCCTTTTTTTTCTAACGCTACCTTAAAGGGACACTGAACCCAAATTTTTTATTTTGTGATTTAGATAGAGCATGCAATGTTAAGCAACTTTCTAATTTACCCCTATTATCAATTGTTCTTCATTCTCTTGGTTTGTTTATTTGAAAAGCAAGAATGTAAGTTTAGATGCCGGCCCATTTTTGGTGAACAACCTGGGTTGTCCTTGCTGATTGGACAGCACCAATAAACAAGTGCTGTCCATGGTCCTGAAACAAACATTTGCTGGCTCCTTAGTTTAGATGCCTTCTTTTTCAAATAAAGATAGCAAGAGAAAAGATAGCAAATAAGCAAATAAAGATAGCACGAAGAAAATTTGATAATAGAAGTAAATTAGAGAGTTGCTTAAAATTGCATGCTCTATCTGAATCATGAAAGAAAAAATTTGGGTTCAGTATCCCTTTAAGCCAACGCTGGTATTACAGTTTTTTTTAAACCTAGCGTTAGCCGCAAAAAGGTGAGCGTAGAGCAAAATTTAGATCCACATCTCACCTCAATACCAGCATTGCTTACGGTAGCGGTAAGCTGGCTAAACGTCCTCGTGCACGATTTCCCCATAGGAAACAATGGGGTTGAGCTGGCTGAAAAAAAACCTAACACCTGCAAAAAAGCAGCGTTCAGCTCCTAACGCAGCCCCATTGATTTAGGGGTTAATACCTTTAATATAGTAGCGGCGACGTTGGGGTGGCAGATTAGGGGTTAATAAATGTAAGTAGGTGTCGGCGATGTTAGGGACGGCAGATTAGGGGTTAATAAAATTTAACTTGTGTTTGCGAGGCGGGAGTGCGGCGGTTTAGGGGTTAATACATTTATTAAAGTGGCGGCGATGTCCGGTCGGCAGATTAGGAGTTAAATCATTTTATTATAGTGTTTGCGATGTGGGGGGCCTCGGTTTAGGGGTTAATAGGTAGTTTATGGGTGTTAGTGTACTATTTATCACTTTAGTTAAGAGCTTCATGTTCCGGCGTTAGCCCATAAAACTCTTAACTACTGACTTTTAAATGCGGTAGAAGTCTTGCCAGGAGAGGGTCTACCGCTCACTTCTTCCAAGACTCTTAATACCTACGTTAGGCAAATCCCATTAAAAAGATAGGATACGCAATTGACGTAAGGGGATTTGCGGTAGCCTCGAGTCGCGGAAGAAAAGTGAGCGGTAGACCCTTTCCTGTCTGACTCGTAATACCAGCGTTAGGTAAAACGCAGCGTTGGGACCTCTCAACGCTGCTTTTTAAGGCTAACGCCAAACTCGTAATCTAGCAGAAGGTGTTCCAAAGGTCTGAATGCAGGGGGAGGAGAGGTGTCGTAAAAATCATGAGGGTGGTTTAGGAGACAGGCAGATGTCAGTGAAAGATTACAGGCAGGGGAAAAAGAAAAAAAAATGGTAATACACACAGCATATACTGACATAAAGTTATATATCAACATAGAGTCCATATGAATAAAGATGGGAAATTAGGTATACAGGGGAATATAAAATAGTAAAAAAAGGAGAAAGGAAAGAAAGAAAAAAAAGGGGAATAATAATAATGACAAAAGTGTGGACATAGGCTTACCTGCGTACCTACGCATAGAGAGTGTGGAATATACAATGCAATTGACTACAGTATATGAAAGTACATTAAAAAAAATGATAATGGGTTAAGAAACCAGAGTCCATATTTAGTCCAGAATTTAGTAAGTTGAAGTGCATTATTTTCATTTCAAAGGTTTTTCTTTCCATGGTGTTTTTGAAGTTGCCTCTGAGAATCTTGATTTGAGGTTTTGGATGGAGTGGTCAGGTTGGGTGAAATGGTTTTAAGATATAATCTGTAAATTCCATCAAAGTGGTCAGTATTGCTTCAGACTTGAAAAGGAAGACATTCTTTCGAATATATATACACACACACATACTAGTCTGTGATTGGTGGACGTCTGTCACGTGGTACAGGGGGCCGGAAAATAGGAGAAAAAAATAGTTTGACAGAAAAAAAAATCTACTGCTTATTTGAAATTCAGATGAGGTGGTATTGCATTATATTTTAATTATCCACTTGTTAATTATGCAATTCTACTGCATTTAGTGGTCCTTTAAACATATTTCATATACCACATGATTTTTTTATACTCTTTCATAGAGGCTTTTAAAACACCTGTACCCTCTATTTCCTAAGAAACTAATATACCAAAAAGCACTGGCTAATGCACTTACATATATTGCAGGAACAAATCAAAGCAAAACTAGTCTAAGCTTCTTGTGTACTAAAGTGATCAATAACGTGATGACGTCACTGCACAACTTTATTTATACTTAACAATGTTAAGTATAGAAGCAGGGGACATGCTGCTTAGAAGCCTGTATCTCAGGTATCTAAGCAGCTACAGACCCTCAAGACCCACCATTGGAAAGGTAATCGCCTAACCTTTCCAAGCGAACTGGAACTCGCTTTTCTCACACTTGCAAGTGAGATGGCTGGCGTTTTTTGAGCGCTCTGGTGACGTAAGTCCAAGCGCTTCCAGTGTGCTGGAAAAGCTGGGACTTTTCAGAGTAAGCTCAGACGCTTGGAAACATGGCAGCCTCCACACACGTGTTGCTGTGGAGGCTGCCATGTTATTTTACATATATAATATGATTTTTTGTGTGCTCTAGAGAATGTAGCCCATTTCTTTTCACTTCATACATAGCGTATGAAGTGAAAAGAAATGGGCTACATTATCTAGAGCTCACAAAAATTCATATTATATGTATATAACACAAAGACCTGACGTTCAAGCATTATGTGTATTTCCCTTTTATTTTATGTCCATTTTATTTTATGTGTATTTCCCGATCGTTGTGTGGGCGGGTTAGAGATGTGTGGGCAGGGTTCTGGGAATTGCCGATTTTGATCCCCAGAGCCCAGAGCCAAGAATGATTTCCCCAGTCTCTCTTGGCAAACATCGCAACTCTGACCCACCTCTATTCAGTGCAGGATAAGCTACAGGGGCTGAGCTGAGAGCAGCTGAATGGAGGTGGGTCAGAGTTCCGATGTTTGCGAAGAGACTGGGGAACTCATTCTCGGCAGGCAGCTACAATACAAGGGAGCTTCGTAAAAACGTTTGCATGCGCAGTCCATTATTGTGCAGCAGATCCCTTTGCGCATGCAAACGTTTTCTCGATGTTCCCTTGCTTGTGACGTCACCTAGCGCCACGTCATCGCTGGGAGTGAAACGCCTCCACTAGCTCCTGAGCGCTGCCCGAACGCGGCCCAAGAGTGTAAGTCTTGGGGATCTGGGAAGAAAAAAAAAAAAGTTAAAAAATAATTTTGTTAAAAAAACACTTTATAAAAAATCTTAGCACCCAGGTGGGAAAGTGCTTAGCACTCAAAGGGTTAAGGACAAAAATTAAAAAAAAAATTCAGTTGGAATGCACTGATAAACACAAGTGTACTAAACTTGCCTAAGGCGACAACAAAAATGTCTGAATGTGACCGCAGATTTGAATCAACCGTAAGGCACACTGAGCGAGCCAGATTAAAAAAAATAATTAGTTAATAAATAAATAAATAATATCAAGATGGAACAGTGATTCTATGTATGGTGTGGCACTGTAGGCTGTAACAGAACAGAGCCTTGCAGGATAGGATGTCACAATAATAGCTCCTAGCAGTGCTTTTCTGCTCTCTAGCTGAATTCATCTCCTGCAAAGGTATTAAACTCATAAGTAAACCACAGCTTTATGCAAGGAATAGAGCAATAACAAAATGCTCTAACATATTGGAGCATTTTAATTTTGTTCTTTTCTGTCCCTTTAAAGAAGTCAGTATACTGCTCAACGTAACATTTCATTTGCTGTGTGATGAGACAAATAGACACATTCATATGCATTTATAGCGCTAAGAATAAATAAAAACATGTAAATATATGATGTTGCAAGTAGCATCGGTTGGTAGGTTGTGAAAGAAAGGAAGATTATTTTGTAATTTAAAGGGAAACCATCAGTAAAGAGTTGATAAAGTGGTAGCAGAAACTAGTAAAAGGGAACCTACGCAATAAAAACCTTAATATATGACGCAGCTCTCTTTCAGCAACCTATCTCCATAACACTATAAGGGGAATCAACATTGTGCATACTTTTCAATAACTATTTCTTTATAAAGTAAATACAGGTACTTGTTTCCTGTGTGGCACTGTATGCCAATGCATCTGGGCCGCGATCCGATATAAATTGTTGCCCGCAAAAGCCGGCGACGCCAAATTTTGCGCTGGTTTGGTATCACATTTTCGGCGTATCATAGAAGTTACGCTCGTATATTTCTGCCTTCGGCCGTAGTTTTTTGGCCCATAGACAGGTATACCAAACCAGCGCAGTTTTGTTTCCAATATACAGCGTAAGGACTTACGTGGCGAAAATGGAGAAATTTTACTCCATTTTCACCTCGCCACAAATTGCAGCCGTAGTAAGCCTTACGCTGTGTATTGGAGCCCCGTAACTCCCTAAACTAGCTGCAAAATAGACCTGTCAGTCTGCCTTTTAACATGGCTAAGTGCCTCTAATAAAGACTTTTGTTTTTTACCATTTTGCTTGTGGGTCTGAGTAGTAGTGCCTGCCGCCTCCTCTTCTTCGATATAGCTGCAAAATAAAACCTAACACCTAACGCATGCGCAATGTCTATCTACCTGTCAACCGCGATCCCCCGCCGCAATCCCTAATAAAGTGTTTAACCCCTAAACTGCTGCTCCTGGACCCCGCCGCCACCTACATTAAATGTCTAACCCCCTAATGTGAGCCCCCTACACTGTCGCCACCTACATTAAAATTATTAACCCCCAATGTAATCCCCCTACACCGCCGCCATCTATATTAAAATTATTACCCCCTAATGTGAGCCCCCTACCCCGCCGCCACCGATATTAAATGTATTAACCCCTAATCTAATCCCCCTACACCGCCGCCACCTATATTAAATGTATTAACCCCTAATCTGACCCCCCCCAACACCGCCGCTACCTATATTAAATTTATTACCCCCTAATCTAATCACCCTACACCGCCGCCACCTATATTAAATTTATTGCCCTGTAAAATACTAAAATGTCCCTACCCTAAACTAAATTAAAAATAGCCCATAAAAGGGCTTTTTGCATGGCATTGCCCCAAAGTAACCAGCTCTATTACCAGCCCTTAAAAGGGCCTTTTGCGGGGCATTGCCCCAATGTAACCAGCTCTTTTACCAGCCCTTAAAAGGGCTTTTTGCGGGGCATTGTCACAAAGTAATCAGATCTTTTGCCTGTAATGTAATCTAATCCCCCTACACCGCCGCCACCTATATTAAATATATTACCCCTAATCTGACCCCCCTACACCGCCGCCACCTATATTAGCTATATTAACCCTAATTATATATTCTATTGGCTGATTTGAATAGCCAATAGAATAAGAGCTACTGTAATTCTATCGGCTATTCTAATCAGCCAATAGAATTACAGTAGCTCTTATTCTATTGGCTATTCAAATCAGCCAATAGAATTAAAGTAGCTCGCATCCGATTGGCTGATTTGAATTTGAAGGCTCAAATCAGCCATTAGGAATTCAAGGGACGCCATTTTTAATCGCGTACCTTGAATTCCTATTCAGTGTACGGCGGCGATGAAGAGGATCCTCCATGCTCCGGTCTTCAGTTCCAGCGTCGCCGATCTTCAGTTCCAGATGGACGGTCTTCAGCTCCGCGGTCATTGGTCTTCAACTCCTCTGCTCCGCGCCACCTGGATCCTTGAAGAAGAAGATGTCGCAGACTGGAAGAAGACTTCTCCGCCGGTCCTCAGGACAGGTAAGGAGCACTTGGGGGTTAGACTTTTTAAGGGGGTATTGGGTGGGTTAGAGTAGGGGTATGTGGGTGGTGGGTTATAATGGGGGGTTGTTGTTTTTTTTACAGGCAAAAGAGCTGATTACTTTGGGGCAGATTAGATTAGGGTAGGGACATTTTTTTATTTTGAGGGGCTTTGTTATTTTATTAGGGGGCTTAGAATAGGTGTAATTAGCTTAAAAATCTTGTAATCTTTTTTTATTTTTTGTAATTTAGTGTTTGGTTTTTTTGTAATTTAGTTTAGTGTATTTAATTATATTTTAGTTTAGATAATTGTAGTTTATTTATTTAATTAATTTATTGATAGTGTAGGTGTATTTGTAACTTAGGTTAGAATTTATTTTACATGTAAATTGGTAATTATTTTAACTAGGTAGCTATTAAATAGTTATTAACTATTTAATAGCTATTGTACCTAGTTAAAATAAATACCAAGTTACCTGTAAAATAAATATAAACCCTAAAATAGCTACAATGTAATTATTAATTATATTGTAGCTATCTTAGGGTTTATTTTATAGGTAAGTATTTAGTTAAATAGGAATAATTTAGTTAATATTATTAATATTATTTAGATTTAATGTAATAATAATTAAGTTAGGGGTGTTAGATAGGGTTAATATAGTTAATATACATAATATAATAACTATATTATCTATATTAACCCTAATATAATTAGGGTTAATATAGGTGGCGGCGGTGTAGGGGGATTAGATTAGGGGTTAACATATTTAATATAGGTTGCGGCGGTGTAGGGGGATTAGATTAGGGGTTAACATATTTAATATAGGTTGCGGCGGTGTAGGGGGATTAGATTAGGGGTTAATATATTTAATATAGGTTGCGGCGGTGTAGGGGGATTCGATTAGGGGGTAATATATTTATTATAGGTGGCGGCGGTGTAGGGGGATTAGATTAGGGGGTTAGACATTTATTATAGGTGGCGGCGGTGTAGGGGGATTTAGATTACAGGCAAAAGAGCTGATTACTTTGTGACAATGCCCCGCAAAAAGCCCTTTTAAGGGCTGGTAAAAGAGCTGGTTACTTTGGGGCAATGCCCCGCAAAAGGCCCTTTTAAGGGCTGGTAATAGAGCTGGTTTCTTTGGGGCAATGCCACGCAAAAAGCCCTTTTCAGGGCTATTTGTAGGGTTAGACTTAGGTTTAGTGGTATGAAAATTTTAGTATTTTAGGGGTTAATAAATTTAATATAGGTGGCAGCGGTATAGGGGGATTAGATTAGGGATTAATAAATTTAATATAGGTGGCGGCGGTATAGGGGGATTAGATTAGGGGTTAATAATTTTAATATAGGTAGCGGCGGTGTAAGGGGGATTAGATTAGGGGTTAATAATTTTAATATAGGTGGCGGTGGTGTAACAGGGATTAGATTAGGGGTTAATAATTTTAATATAAGTGGCGGCGGTGTAAGGGGATCATATTAGGGGGTTATATAGTTTAAATAGGTGGCGGCAGTGTAGGGGGATCATATTAGGGGGTAACATAGTTAATGTAGGTGGCGGCCGGGTAGGGGGTCACATTAGGGGGTAAAACATTTAATGTAGCTAGCGGCGGTGTAGGGGGGTCAGATTAGGGGGTAATATAGATAATGTAACTGGCGGCGGCGTCCGGGAGCGGCGGTTTAGGGGTTAATATATTTATTGTTAGGAGTGAGAGGGGGGATTGCGGATAGAGAGGTATACGTGTCGGGCTATGTTTGGGAGGCGTGTTAGACAGTACGTGTTAGACAGGTGATTCTAAAGTGCCGTACGTCACTGGTGACTCCAGAAATTTGTACTTACGCAGATTTCTGGACATCGCTGGTTTGTCAGACTTATGGCACTGTAGCATCTGACGGCGCCGTATATAAGATAGCTCGAGTAACGAGCTGAAACTACAGGCGGCGCAGGTTTCCACGCTTGCGCCGAAACCTGCTCCGTATATCAGATTGCGGCCCTGATACCAAAATACATCAAATGTTAAAGGTCTATTATAGTTCCTTTTCTCTTGTAGCATTTAGTCTAATCTGACAAGGACGACAGGTAGGGATTTGTTTTGAATTGCAAATTAGAGAAAACATTGAGCTGCTTTTCAAAACTCTCTTATTTATTTAATAAAATTATAAATGTGTTATTCTACATTTTAATAATGGGAACTTGTCTGGGATGAATTACACTGAAAAGCAAATGGTTAAAACTGTACTCACAACACATAAGCTTAAAGGGACATAAAACATAATTTATGCTTACCTGATAAATGTATTTCTCTTGTGGTGTATCCAGTCCACGGATCATCCATTACTTGTGGGATATTCTCCCTCCCAACAGGAAGTTGCAAGAGGATCACCCACAGCAGAGCTGCTATATAGCTCCTCCCCTAACTGCCATATCCAGTCATTCGACCGAAGACAATCAGAGAAAGGAGAAACCATAGGGTGCAGTGGTGACTGTAGTTTAAAATTAAAAAAATACCTGCCTTAAAATGACAGGGCGGGCCGTGGACTGGATACACCACAAGAGAAATACATTTATCAAGTAAGCATAAATTATGTTTTCTCTTGTAAGGTGTATCCAGTCCACGGATCATCCATTACTTGGGGGATACCAATACCAAAGCTAAAGGACACGGATGAAGGGAGGGACAAGGCAGGTACTTAAACGGAAGGTACCACTGCCTGTAAAACCTTTCTCCCAAAAATAGCCTCCAAAGAAGCAAAAGTATCAAATTTATAGAATTTTGAAAAGGTATGAAGCGAAGACCAAGTCGCCGCCTTACAAATCTGTTCAACAGAAGCCTCATTTTTAAAGGCCCATGTGGAAGCCACAGCTCTAGTAGAATGAACTGTAATCCTTTCAGGAGGCTGCTGGCCAGCAGTCTCATAAGCTAAGCATATTATACTCCTTAGCCAAAAAGAAAGAGAAGTTGCCGAAGCCTTTTGGCCTCTCCTCTGACCAGAGTAGACTACAAACAAAGCAGATGTTTGTAATAGACGTTCCTTCTTTGAAGAAGTATTAGGACACAATGATGGAACAACAATCTCCTTATTAGATACCACCTTAGATAAAAACCCAGGTTTGGTACGCAGAACTACCTTATCTGCATGGAAGATCAGATAAGGAGAATCCCATTGTAAGGCAGATAACTCGGAAACTCTACGAGCCGAGGAAATAGCTACCAAAAAAAGAACTTTCCAAGATAAAAGTTTGATATCTATGGAATGAAGAGGTTCAAACGGAACCCCCTGAAGAACTTTAAGAACCAAATTTAAGCTCCAAGGTGGAGTAACAGGTTTAAACACAGGCTTGATTCTAACTAAAGCCTGACAAAATGCCTGAACGTCTGGAACATCCGCCAGACGCTTGTGCAAAAGAATAGACAGAGCAGAAATCTGTCCCTTTAAGGAACTAGCTGACAATCCTTTCTCCAATCCTTCTTGGAGAAAAGATAATATCCTGGGAATCCTGACCTTACTCCATGAGTAGCCCTTGGATTAACACCAATAAAGATATCTACGCCATATCTTATGATAGATTTTCCTGGTGACAGGCTTTCGAGCCTGAATTAAGGTGTCAATGACTGACTCGGAGAAACCACGCTTTGATAAAATCAAGCGTTCAATCTCCAGGCAGTCAGCCTCAGAGAAATTAGATTTGGATGGTTGAAAGGACCTTGAAGTAGAAGGTCCTGTATCAGCGGCAGAGTCCATGGTGGAAAGGATGACATGACCACCAGATCTGCATACCAAGTCCTGCGTGGCCACGCAGGCGCTATCAAGATCACTGATGCTCTCTCCTGCTTGATTTTGGCAATCAGACGAGGGAGCAGAGGAAACGGTGGAAACACATAAGCCAGGTTGAAGGACCAAGGCGCTGCTAGAGCATCTATCAGCGTTGCCTTGGGGTCCCTGGACCTGGATCCGTAACAAGGAAGTTTGGCGATCTGGCGAGACGCCATGAGATCCAGTTCTGGTTTGCCCCAACAATGAATCAATTGTACAAACACCTCCGGATGGAGTTCCCACTCCCCCGGATGAAAAGTCTGTCGAATTAGAAAATCCGCCTCCCAGTTCTCTACACCTGGGATATGGATAGCTTATAGGTGGCAAGAGTGAATCTCTGCCCAGCGAATTATCTTTGAGACTTCTAACATCGCTAGGGAACTCCTTGTTCCCCCTTGATGGTTGATGTAAGCCACAGTCGTGATGTTTTCCGACTGAAATCTGATGAACCTCATTGTCGCTAGCTGAGGCCAAGCCTGAAGAGCATTGAATATCGCTCTTAGTTCCAGAATGTTTATTGGAAGGAGTGTCTCCTCCTGAGTCCACGATCCCTGAGCCTTCAGGGATTTCCAGACTGCCCCCCAGCCTAGAAGGCTGGCATCTGTCATTCCAATTGTCCAATCTGGCCTGCGAAAGGTCATACCTTTGGACAGATGGACCCGAGATAGCCACCAGAGAAGAGAATACCTGGTCTCTTGATCCAGATTTAGTAGAGGGGACAAATCTGTGTAATCCCCATTCCATTGACTGAGCATGCATAGTTGCAGTGGTCTGAGATGTAGGCGTGCAAACGGCACTATGTCCATTGCCGCTACCATTAAGCCGATTACTTCCATACACTGAGCCACCGAAGGGCGAGAAGTGGAATAAAGAACACGGCAGGAATTTAGAAGTTTTGATAACCTGGACTCTGTCAGGTAAATCCTCATTTCTACAGAATCTATTAGAGTTCCCAGAAAGGAAACTCTTGTGAGAGGGGATAAAGAACTCTTTTCTTCGTTCACCTTCCACCCATGCGACCTCAGAAATGCCAGAACTATGTCCGTATGAGACTTGGCAATTTGGAAATTTGACGCCTGTATCAGAATGTCGTCTAAATAAGGGGCTACTGCTATGCCCCGCGGCCTTAGGACCGCCAGAAGTGAAACCAGAACCTTCGTAAAGATTCTTGGGGCTGTAGCTAACCCAAATGGAAGAGCTACAAACTGGTAATGCCTGTCTAGGAAGGCAAACCTGAGAAACCGATGATGATCTTTGTGTATCGGAATGTGAAGATATGCATCCTTTAAATCCACTGTAGTCATGTATTGACCCTCCTGGATCACAGGCAGGATGGTACGAATAGTCTCCATCTTGAATGATGGGACCCTGAGAAATTTGTTTAAGATCTTGAGATCTAAGATTGGTCTGAAGGTTCCCTCTTTTTTGGGAACCACAAACAGATTTGAATAGAATCCTTGTCCCTGTTCCTCATTTGGAACTGGGTGCATCACTCCCATAACTAGGAGGTCTTGAACACAGTGTAAAAATGCCTCTCTCTTTATCTGGTTTGTAGATAATTGTGAAAGGTGAAATCTCCCTTTTGGAGGAGAAGCTTTGAAGTCCAGAAGATATCCCTGGGATACAATTTCCAATGCCCAGGGATCCTGGACATCTCTTGCCCAAGCCTGGGCGAAGAGCGAAAGTCTGCCCCCTACCAGATCCGTTAGCGGATAGGGGGCTGATACTTCATGCTGTCTTAGGGGCAGCAGCAGGCTTTTTGGCCTGCTTCCCCCTGTTCCAGGTCTGGTTAGGTCTCCAGACCGACTTTGACTGGGCAAAAGTTCCTTCTTGTTTTGCATTAGAGGAAGTTGATGCCGCACTCGCCTTGAAGTTTCGAAAGGCACAAAAATTAGACTGTTTGGCCCTTGATTTGGACCTATCCTGAGGAAGGGCATGACCTTTTCCTCCAGTGATATCAGAAATGATCTCCTTCAAACCAGGCCCGAATAGGGTTTGCCCCTTGAAGGGAATGTTAAGCAGCTTAGACTTTGAAGTAACGTCAGCTGACCATGATTTAAGCCATAGCGCCCTGCGCGCTTGAATAGCAAAACCAGAATTTTTAGCCGTTAGTTTAGTCAAATGAACAATGGCATCAGAAACAAAAGAATTGGCTAGCTTAAGTGCTCTAAGCTTGTCAAGTATGTCATCCAATGGGGTCTCTACCTGTAAAGCCTCTTCCAGAGACTCAAACCAGAAAGCCGCAGCAGCAGTGACTGGGGCAATGCATGCAAGGGGCTGTAGAATAAAACCTTGTTGAATAAACATTTTCTTAAGGTAACCCTCTAACTTTTATCCATTGGATCTGAGAAAGCACAACTGTCCTCGACAGGGATAGTAGTACACTTAGCTAGGGTAGAAACTGCTCCCTCCACCTTAGGGACTGTCCTCCATAAGTCCCGTGTGGTGGCATCTTATGGAAACATTTTCTTAAAAATAGGAGGGGGAGAGAACGGCACACCTGGTCTATCCCATTCCTTAGTAATAATTTCTGTAAACCTTTTAGGTATTGGAAAGACATCAGTGCACACCGGCACTGCATAGTATTTGTCCAATCTACACAATTTTTCTGGCACTGCAATTGTATCACAGTCATTCAGAGCAGCCAAAACCTCCCTGAGCAGCACGAGGAGGTGTTCAAGCTTAAATTTAAATGTAGACATATCAGAATCAGGTTGAATCTTTTTCCCTGAGTCAGAAACATCACCCAGAGAAAGAAGCTCTCCTTCCTCAGCTTCTGTATATTGTGAGGGAGTATCAGACATATCTCTTAAAGCGTCAGTATGCTCTGTATTTCTTCTAACTCCAGAGCTATCTCGCTTTCTTCTAAACCCAGGTAGTCTGGATAAAACCGCTGACAGTGTATTATCCATGACCGCCGCCATGTCTTGTAAAGTAAACGCTATGGGCGCACTAGATGTACTTGGCGCCATTAGAGCGTGAGTCCCTTGAGCGGGAGTCAAAGGGTCTGACATGTGGGGCGAGTTAGTCGGCATAACTTCCCCCTCGTCAGATTCCTCTGGTGATAAATTTTTTAAAGACAGAATATGATCTTTATTGCTTAAAGTGAAATCAGTACATTTGGTACACATTCTAAGAGGGGGTTCCACCATGGCTTCTAAACATAATGAACAAGGAGTTTCCTCTATGTCAGACATGTTTAAACAGACTAGCAATGAGACCAGCAAGCTTGGAAAACACTTTAAATCAAGTTAACAAGCAAAAAATAAAAACGGTACTGTGCCTTTAAGAGAAACAATTTTTGTCAGAATTTGAAAAACAGTGAAAAAAAAGCAGTAAATCAAACAAAATTTTTACAGTGTGTATAATAAGCTAACAGAGCATTGCACCCACTTGCAAATGGATGATTAACCCCTTAGTTCAAAAAACGAATCAAAAAAATGATAGACGTTTTTTAACAGCACACCAAACAGCCACAGCCTTGCTGTGGGCCTACCTTCCCCAACAAACTATTTTGGAAAGCCTAAGAGCCCTTGAGAGAGGTCCTATAGCATTCAGGGGACTCCTGGAGGAAGCTGGATGTCTCAGTCTGTAAAAGTTACTGCGCAAAAAAAGCGCTAAATTAGGCCCCTCCCACTCATAGTAACACAGTGGAAAGCCTCAGGAAAGTGTTTCTAGGCAAATTTAAGCCAGCCATGTGGAAAATAACTAGGCCCCAATAAAGTTTTATCACCAAAGTATATATAAAAACGTTTAAACATGCCAGCAAACATTTTATATTGAAAATCTATAAGAGTATTACCTCAGAAAGTAAGCATGATACCAGTCGCTATTAAATCACTGTATTCAGGCTTGCCTTACATAAATCTGGTATCAGCAGCATTTTCTAGCATTCACATCTTCTAGAAAAAAAATTAACTGCACATACCTCATAGCAGGATAACCTGCACGCCATTCCCCCGCTGAAGTTACCTCTCTCTTCAGTCATGTGTGAGAACAGCAATGGATCTTAGTTACAACCTGCTAAGATCATAGAAATCACAGGCAGATTCTTCTTCTATTTTCTGCCTGGGACAAAATAGTACAACTCCGGTACCATTTTAAAATAACAAACTTTTGATTGAAGTAAAAAAACCACACCGTTACACCACTTCTCTCTTACTACCTCCATGCTTGTTGAGAGTTGCAAGAGAATGACTGGATATGGCAGTTAGGGGAGGAGCTATATAGCAGCTCTGCTGTGGGTGATCCTCTTGCAACTTCCTGTTGGGAAGGAGAATATCCCACAAGTAATGGATGATCCGTGGACTGGATACACCTTACAAGAGAAAACTCAAATGGTTAATTCTCCCTTTACAGCAATTAATTAAGGAACATAAACACATTGCAATCATTTTCACTAATTATTGTTCCTGCTTTTCTGTGAAGTATCTGAGAAAAGTGTGCTTGACTGTACTTAAACATTCTAAGCAGTGGTTGGTTAGCTCAGATCACAAGTTCATTTGCATCTGTCTCTAAATGGCCACAGCAAAAGACCAGGTACATGGATTCCTGCAGGATTTTCTAGAGGAGCATACCTGAACTGCTCATAATTGCAAATGTTTGTAAACTAGGCTCCCAAAATTACAGTGCTAAATTCTGTTAAAGATTTGCACTGCTTATTTGCCGATATACAATAGGAGACTAATGTTTAGTATAATGCATTTCAGTATTTATAAAACAAATACATGGCCTGATTTGTAACATTTTAAAGGGACAATCTACACCCAAATTTTTATTGTTTAAAAGGACAGATAATCCCTTTATTACCCATTCCCCAGTTTTGCACAACCGACACAGTTCTATAAATACACTTTTTACCTCTGTGATTATCTTGTATCTAAGCCTCTGCAAAGTGACCCCTTATTTCAGCTCTTTTGACAGACATCCATGTTAGCCAATCAGAGCTGGCTCACTGGAACTCCAAGTGCGTGAGCACAGTGTTATCTATATGACACACATGAACTAACACCCTCTAGTGGTGAAAAACTGTCAAAATACCTTGACAGAAGAGGCGGCCTTCAAGGGCTTAGAAATTAGCATATGAACCTGCTAGGTTTAGCTTTCAACTAAGAATACCAAGAGAACAAAGCAAAATTGGTGATAAAAGTAAATTGAAAATTTGTTTAAAATTACATTCTCTATCTGAATCATGAAAGTTTATTTTTGACTAGACTGTCCCTTTAATAAAACATTCCTCTTGTTGGTTTCATTCACTGCCCCCCAACTCTTGTAATTCCAGTCCCTGATTAGTTGTTTTGTTTAAATTCTGTGTTTAGAAACTATGGATCATCAAAGCAAAGACAGGTGTCACAGTAGCTAAAATGGAGCAGCAGGAGAGTCTCCTTCTAGGGACTATTGGGAAGGCGCTATGTCATCTGATAGGCTGCACAGCCCACCTGTTTGGAAATAAAACAAAAAGGGTGCTGGTGGCTCAGCAAATAGGCACCTGAGGGAGTTTTTTTCTTTTTTGTTTTGTAAAGGATACGAGTGAACACATCTACTTGAGGTCTATAATGAATTAAAGGGGCAAACAGTAAAAGTGGTGTTTTAATAGACAACAGACACATGATAAAGGGAAAAGAGCTATTTGTAAACAATTTAATATACTTCAGCACGAAGAACAGATGACTGGGAAAACCTAAAGGGGAAAATTATTATAGTACAATGTCCATATAAATGCACTGCAGAAAAATTCAAAATTGTATATCCCTTTAAATGAACATATAAGTTACATTTGAAATACACCCCTGCAATATACTGTACATGTAAAAATTATCAATGGCCATGCTTGAGAGACAAATAAGCTTGCAATCAGACTACAGCTCCCTAAAAGAGATTATTCAAGCACTAATATTTTCCTTTAAAAACAAACAAACATAAGAGTAGGGAAAGTATCTATTTTAAATTATTAGAAATACGTTTTTTTAGATTATCTGTGGAACAGTGATGTTTTTTTTTTTATAAGATCAGAACACTGTACTCAAAAGTGTAACAACATGTCGAAGTCTATCAGAAACCTCACCTTTAACCCCATAGTTTGATAGTGTGATTTCTTTTATAGAACTCCATGATGACTGTGCTCCTGTATGAAAACAAAAAAAAAAAAGAAAAGGTTAAAGTTTTGCAGAAGATGCTCAGAGCTTTTCAGGGCATCCAAAACGTTACATAACAATTATATATATATACACACACACACACACACATATATATATATATAATTTTCACACATAGAAGAAAAGCGCTCTCATCGCAGAAACCACAGACCGAAGCAGTGAACAAGTACGCATGGGCACGAAACGCGTCTGCGTGGAGATCAGCTCTAAACCTGAATGTTGTTTCTGCTGGCTCTTATGTATGGATGCATGTTCAGGCATCCATTTTTATATAATAAAGTTTGGATGATTTTTTACCTACTTGTCTGGAGTCTATTATCCTTCTCCAGGGTGATCTGTGGTTTCTGCGATGAGAGCGCTTTTCTTCTATGTGTGAAAATTCTACATTTGTTTGTGGGTGTGTCTGGCAGTTGCAGCCTATCGCATCACAGCAACAAAGGGGTGTCCCCGCCCACGCTCCATTGTGTCGGTTTCCCTTTACTGTACTGGGCTGACGGTGAGTGCTTCTCACAGGATCTTTTGTGTGACCTTACATATATATATATATATATATATATATATATACACATATACACACATATACACACACATATATATATATATACATACACACACACACACACATATATATATATATACACACACACACACACATACATACACATATATACTGTGTGTATATATATATATATATATATATATATATATATACATACACACACATATACATACACACATATATACACTTTTATATGTTGGAGAATAGTCTCCAAT
This sequence comes from Bombina bombina, assembly GCF_027579735.1. Taxonomy (NCBI): domain Eukaryota; kingdom Metazoa; phylum Chordata; class Amphibia; order Anura; family Bombinatoridae; genus Bombina; species Bombina bombina. The sequence continues at coordinate 793,653,660 of NC_069501.1, read as the reverse complement.
AAAGGTTTCCACATCCTTGTCACTTATTCTCCTATGGGAGTGGTTAAGGCTGTTTCTATGCTAACAGACAGTACATCTTCCCTCTGCAGTATAGGTTAGGAATGTATCTGGTTACAGCTACTATTATTTAAAGGGACTCGAAAGTCAAATTTAAAATGCAAGAAGTTTATGCAAAATATTTATCTGCAAAGATGCAGCTGGTAAAAGCTAGTACAGCTTTTGTGTTAAAAGGACCACTCAATGCAGTAGAATTGCATAATTAACAAGTGCATAATAAAAAGACGAGGCAATAGAACTTACTCTGAATTTCAAATAAGCAGTAGATTTTATTCTGACAAATGTATTTTTCTCCCTTTTTCCGGCCCTCTGTATCATGTGACAGACATCAGCCAATCACAGACTAGTATATGTATACCATGTGAGATTGTGCACATGCTCAGTAGAATCTTGTTCCCCATCCCCAGAAAGTGTGAAAACAAAAAGACAGTGTCAAATTTGATAAAGGAAGTAAATTGGAAAGTGTCTTAAAACTGCATGCTCTATCTGAATAATAAAAGTTTATTTTGACTTGAGTGTCCCTTTAACTTCCAGCGAGTGCAAACTGCCAAGAATATATGTTGTCTGCAGTATCCCAAGCATGAGTGAGAGGGGAATGCTCATGCACAAGCTGTATGCTCAACTAACTATAAGCATAGTAAAACGTATTAAAGCAAAAGCTATAATAACTAGAAGCATTTTATTAAAAAGGTGTACATTGCCAAACAAAAAGCTTATATCCAAATCTAAATTGCACTGCCTTGCATATTCAATGAGGTATTTCATGTCCCTTTAAAAAGGACAATGTAGTCAACCTTTTTCTTTATTTAATCAGAAGCGTGCCCCTCTCCATTAGTAACACAGAGGCAGTTGTCCTTATTAGCCAGTGATGATTAGTAGGGAGCAGAAAATCAATACAGGTAGAAAACCCTTCATCTAAACTGCTTGGGACCAGAAAAGGTTTGGATTTTGGAATATTTGTATATTTGCATTTGCAAAATGGGACAACTTGCAGAGGGGATGGGCCCAAGTGTAAACAACAATATCTTATGCCATTTAGGTAATATTTACTTGTCATAATACAGCTTATACATATAAAAGGTAGTTTTATATAATTTGTAATACTTTTGTATACATAGTACTAACAGAAATATAGTACAGCACTGTAATCAGAACGGTAATACTGGTTTAATATAAATAAAGTCTAGCATTTGCATATTAGAACACAAAAATACTAACCACAGATGCATTCAGATAAGATTGTGGCCTACTGGTAGGAAAAAATTATTTTGTATAAGAAATCTGAATAAAAAAAAGTTTGGATTCAGGAATAATTCTGGATTTTGGAATTTCAGATTTGGGGGTTTGTACCTGAACTGCATTAATTTACTTTAATATAAACAGCCTTTGCTTAACTATTTTTTAGGCAAAGAACCTTTTTTGACAAGTGTCAGTGCTGCACTTACATTTGTTTTTACTACCCTGTACATGGAAGTACAATGTCCCTTTAAGACAACTTGCTAATATTATTGGCGCAGAGGTATAGATGTACGCTACAATGACTAGCACCATGGGACTTTGTCACTGTCATCTTTAGAGCTTTGCTAATTATATACCTAACAACCCTGCTGTACATGATCCCTTCCTAATCATTGTTCTGTTTAGTCACATATACATTTCTGATTAAATCCAGCTATAACCCGCTTGCCTTTATTTATGTTGGTGCTCTGGTTTTTCCTCATTGTTGTAACCTTGTCTCATCTCCAGTATTAGTTATGTTGCACTCAAGACCTGAACTGCTTATGTTAGAGGATGAGCTATGTGTAAAGTACAGGCTTGTGTAAGAGGCTGAGCTATGTGTATAAAGAATACATTCAAAATGTGTCAGCAGCAGAAAATAATGTGTACATTTGAAACAGATTCAAATTTCTGGTAACAGAATCTTTTTCAACACATAGGAAATACAGTTGATGCTGACAATTCATATTTATAGTGATAAATGGGACACAGATGACCATAGGTAGAAATCGAACAGCTCTATGACAACTGCTGTTATGGAGACAAATTATGAAATCTTCCTGAACTGGAATTCCCAGCAGCTTCCACTAAATTCTTATGAAGGTGGAATAAGTATGATAAAAAGACCAGTATATCTATCTATCTATCTATCTATATATATATATATATATATATATATATATATATATATATATATATATATATATATATATATATATATATATCAAACAAGTGATTAAGGAACAGTAAAGCAGTCATAATGCATATTAATTAAAAAGCAAGTTACGCATGTAGGTTACATTGAGTCGTACTAAAGAACTCAGTGACATTAAACATAGCATGGGCATGGGATGACAGCTTTGCCACAAGTCATTTCATTACATTTCTGCCCTACTAGATCTGCTCTGGCCAACCATAAGTGCTATAATTGTGAAGTGGAACTATCTAGCAGAAACAACAGCACAACCATGAAGACCATGCAAATTCACAAAGTGAGTTGTTGAGTTCTGAAGTGCATACAAATCATCTGCTGCATCACTCACTAAAGAGTTCACAACTACCTCTGGAAGCAACATCAGCACAAGAACTGTGCATCGCAAGCTTCATGAAATGGGATTCCATGGCTGAACAGTTTTACACAAGCCTCACACCCGCATGCACAATGCCAAGTGTTACCTGGAGTGCTGGAGAGATGAATCACACTTCCCTATCTGGCAATCTGATGAAAGAAAAGAGTGTGGTGGATACGAGAAGAATGTTTTCTACCGGAATGCATAGTGCCTATTTGGTGGCGTAGAGATATAACGCTCTGGGATGTTTTCAAAGGATTGGACTAGGCCCCTTAGTTCCAGTGAAAAAAAACAAAATTTATGCTTACCTGATCAATTTATTTATTTCCGGATATGGAGAGTCCACAACGTCATCAATTACTAGTAAGATTATCACTCCTAACCAGCAGGAGGAGGCAAAGAGCACTACAGCAGAGCTGTTAAGTGTTACTTCCCTTCTCATAATCCCCAGTCATTCGACCAAAGGAAAATGGAAAAAAGGAATAACACAAGGTGCAGAGGTGCCTGAGATTTAGTCAACAATAACAGTCTTAAAATAAATTAAGGGTGGGGTCGTGGACTCTCCATATCCGGAAAGAAATACGTTTATCAGGTAAGCATAAATTTGTTTTCTTTCCTAAGATATGGAGAGACCACAACGTCATCAATTACTAGTGAGAACCAATACCCAAGCTAGAGGACACAGATAACTAGGGAGGGAGAACAAGACAGGCAGAATTAAACAGAAGGCACCACTGCTTGAAGAACCTCTCTCCCAAGAACCCTAATGTTTGTCCTACTTTTCCTTGTTCCCTCGGCAGAATGACTGGGGTAATTAGGAAGTGGGAGGAATATTTAAGCCTTTGGCTGGGGTGTCTTTGCCTCCTCCTGGTGGCCAGGTGTTGTATTTCCCAACAGTGAGGAATGAAGCCGTGGACGTTCCATATCCGGAAGGAAAGGAATTTATCTGGTAAGCATAAATTATGTTTTTCCCTGTATCCTGTCTTTCAAAAGATGTTTCCTGTGGCTGACTCCATTAAGGGGAGCACGGTGCCTAAAGTAGAAGGGCACCTCCCTATCTTAGGAAGGAAAACATAATTTATGCTTACCAGATAAATTCCTTTCTTTCCGGACAGGAGGACAATGTCCCACTGTCTCGTAAGCTAAGCGGATGACACCCCTTAACCAAAAAGATAGGGAAGTCTAAGTAGCCTTCTGCCCCTTACGCTTCCTCGAATAGACAACAAACAAAGAGGAAGTTTGTCTAAACTCCTTAGTAGCCTGAAGATAGAACTTCAAGGCGCGATCCACATTCAAATTGTGAAGTAAGTGTTCCTTCGATGAAGAAGGATTAGGACACAAGGAAGGAACCACAATCTCCTGATTGATGTTGCGATCTGACACAACCTTAGGAAGAAAACCTAATTTAGAACGTAACATTGCCTTATCTGCATGAAAAATCAGATAAGGGGGCTCACATTGCAGAGCACAGATCTCAGAAACTCTGCGCGCAGAGGCCATAGCCAATAAAAAGAGAACCTTCCAAGATAACAATTTAATGTCAACGGAATGCAGAGGCTCAAACGGAACCTGTTGCAAAACCCAAAGAACAAGATTAGGCTTCAAGGAGGAGACAAGATATAAACACAGGTCTGATCCTAATCAGAGCCTTAACAAAGGACTGCACGTCTGGAAGCTCAGCCAGTCTCTTGTGCAATAAAACCGACAGGGACGAAATCTGTCCCCTCAGGGAACTAGCAGAAAGGCCCTTCTCCAGCCATCCTGGAGAAAAGATAAGATCCTAGCAACCTTAACTCTGTGCCAGGAAAAACCAAGCTCTTCACACCAGAATAAGTAGGTCCTCCACATCTTGTGGAAAATACGCTGAGTAACTGGTTTACGAGCTTGAATAAGAGTATCAATGACACTCTCATAGAAACCTCTCTTGGCTAAGATGCGTTCAATCTCCACGCAGTCAGCTAGATTTTGATGAACAAATGGACCTAGTATCAGCAGGTCTCTGCGACAAGGTAACTTCCACGGAGGAGAGGAGGACATCCTCACTAGATCCGTGAACCACGTCCTTCACAGCCACAATGGAGCAATCAAGATTACCGATACCCGCTCCTGCTTGATGCGGGCCACCACTCGAAGAAGAAGCGGTAATGGAGGAAAAAGATATACGAGTTTGAACCTCCAGGGCACTGTTAGTGCATCTATTAGATCTGCTTGGGGATCCCTCATCCTCAACCTGTACCTGGGTAGCTTGGTATTGAGACGGGACACCATCAGATCCATCTCCGGCGTCCCCCACTTGCTGCATATCTCTGCAAACACCTTGGGATGGAGACCATTCCTCTGGAAAGAAGGATTGCCTGATGAGAAAATCCGCCTCCCAGTTGTCCACACCCAGAATGTGGATCGCTGACAGGGAACAGCTATGGGCCACCGCCCACTCCAGAATCTGAGATACTTCCTTCATTGCCAAGGAACTTCGCGTTTCCCCCTGATGGTCGATGTAAACCACCGAGATTATATTGTCTGACTGGAATCTGATAAACTGGGAAGAACCCAGAAGTGGCCAAGCCTTCAAGGCCTTGAAGATTGCCCGTAGTTCCAAAATATTGATCTGGAGGGAGGACTCCTGAGTCCACAACCCCTGTGCCTTCCTGGCACCCAAAACAGTTTCCCATTCTGATAGGCTTGCGTCCATAGTCACAATCTCCCAGGATGGTCTTAAGAAGCATGTCCCTCAGGACAGATCCACTAAGAGAGCGATTCTCTTGACTGGGTGTCTATTACAATATGTTTAAACAGATCTGAATGATCACTGTTCCAGTGCCTCAGCATGCACAGTTGTAAAGGTCTGAGACGGAACCTGGCAAACGGAATGATTTCCATGCAAGACACCATGAGACCAATCACCTGCATAAATGAGCCACAGAGGGACTCAAAGAGGTCCAGAGGGCAAGACATGCCAAAGTTAGCTTGCAACGTCTTTGGTCTATTAGAAATATCATAATAAACAAAAGAGCAGAGCAATATCCATATAAATAAAACATAGCGTTTATTGTATCCAAATAGGAAAATATAAAAAGTCCATAATCAACACCAATAATAAAAACAGTAGAAATATCCTCATGAATATGGAGTCTATTATAGTAACCAGGAATTCCACCCTGTTACTTTGGATAAGAGAACTCTTTTCCAAGTTTATTTTCCATCCATGTAATCGAAGAAGACTGAGAAAGGACTCTGAGAATTCTTCTGCAAGACGAAAAGATGGAGCTTGCACCAGAATATCGTCCAAGTATGGGGCTACTGCAATACCCTGAGTTCTGACAACAGCTAGAAGAGCCCCCAGAACTTTCGTAAAGATTTTTGGAGCAGTAGCTAGGCCAAACGGAAGGGCAATTAACTGGAAGTGCTGGTCCAGAAATACAAACCTCAGGAACTGAAAGTGTTCCCTGTGGATTGGAACATGAAGGTAAGCGTCCTTTAGATCTATAGTGGTCATAAACTGGCCTTCCCGAATTAAAGGAAGGATGGACCTTATCATCTCCATCTTGAAGGAAGGGACACTGAGAAATTTGTTTAAGCACTTTAGGTCAAGAATTGGGCAAAAAGTTCCCTCCTTCTTTGGGACCACGAAAAGGTTTTAATAAAACTCCAAACCTCTTTCTTTGATAGGCACCCGGACAACAACTCCTAAGGAAGATAGATCCCGAATGCACCCTACAAAGGCATCCCTCCGTCCCTTGGCGGATGAGATGTGAAGCCTATCTTGTATCCCTGAGATACCACCTCCAGGACCCACAGATCCTGTACATCCTTGAACCAGGCATCTGAAAAAAGACAGTCTGCCACCTACACGATCCGATACCGGATCAGGGGCCGCCCCTTCATGCTGATTTGTTTTCGGCCGGCTACTTATTCTGCTTGGATTTATTCCAGGACTGAGCCGGCTTCCAAGTACTCTTGGGTTGCTCGGGTTGGAGGAGGATTGCTGTAGCTGGGATTTGTCAGAACGAAAGGAACAAAACTTTGAAGATTGTCGTTCCTTAGACTTATTCTTCTTATCTTGCGGTAGGAAGACACCCTTGCATCCCGTAACCATAGAAATAATGGAGTCCAGGCCTGGACCAAATAAAAGCTTTCCCTTGAAGGGAAGAGAAAGTAGTCTGGACTTAGAAGCAATATCTGCAGACCAAGACATCAACCAGAGCGCCCGGCGGGCTAGGACCGCAAAGCCAGAGGCCTTTGCATTTAGGCGAATAAACTGCATGTTCACATCACAGATAAAAGAATTATCAATTCTCAGAGCTTTAATTCTGTCTTGAATATCCTCGAGGGGAAACTCCACCTCAATAAATTCCGACAAAGAGTCGCACCAGTAGGTAGCCACTCCGGCAACCGCGGCAACTGCAGCTGTTGGTTGAAACAAAAATCCTGTATGTTGAAACGTCTTTCTCATAAAGGTTTCCATTTGCTTATCCATCGGCTCTCTGAACGAAGAACTATCCTCAAGAGTATAGTAGTACGTTTAGCAAGCGAAGATATAGCCCCATCCACCTTAGGAATGGAGCCTCACAAATACAGTTGAGAGTCCGGGACCGGGAACAACTTATTTAAAAGCAGACAAGGGGGAAAAGAAAGAACCAATTCTTTCCCTTTCGTTCTTAATAATGTTCGCCATCTTAACCGGCACAGGAAAAGTCAAAAGAACTTTCCTGTCTTCGTAAAGTCTGTCTAATTTAGGTATCATAGGTTCTATAGGCAGAGCGGCCTCTGGAAACTCTAACGTAGACAGAACCTCCTTTAACAAAAAACGCAGGTGCTCAATTTTAAATCTAAAGGACAGTTTCTCCGCAGCAGGAGGCTTAGACGCTAAGGACTCACACCCAGAAAGTTCATCCTCTGAAGCTACAGAGGTTAACTCATCATCGGATAACTGGAACATAATAGCTAAATCCGATAAATATTTAGATGACTCCAGGTCAGGAGAGCTATTTTTTTACCTTTCTCTTGTGTTTGTTAGAGCGAGGTAATGCACTAAAGGCTGCAGACACCGCCGTTTGTAACTGCTCGGCAAAGTCCGCAGGAAGAAGGCCCCCTCTGGATGGAGGATTAGCTGTGCTACGGGGAACTGCATGTGGAGTGGATAATGCAGCAAGGGTAGTAATCTCACGGGACGCCGAGCCCTGAGAGGTAGATGGCTCAGAGGGACTAAGAGCCTTAGCAGGCTTGTCTCACTTCTTAGACTTTATAACGGTGTTAAGGCATGAGAAGGACACAAATAAAAACTTTTTTTATTATAGAAAACTGCACCTTTATACACCCAATGGCTGGGGCACTCACCACCTCCTAGACCCAGACAGTTAACAGAGGAAACGCTCTCCTCAGGTTTAAGTCTCAACTGGTCACATGGAGTGCAAGACAGTACTTCCCCTGTTATTACAAGTACAGCAAGTAAAGGGAGCTGTGCAACACTTTCAAGAACGAAAGTGAAATTTAAAAGTGAAACCTGTTTGTTCCAGCCAAAAACACACAGTCTATCAGCCCAGAAAAAAAAATCACACAAAGCAGCATGTAAATAATTAATACACTGATTAATTAACCCCAAATTGTTCAATAAACCCCCTTCAGAGGATATTAACCCTGGATCCTATCAAGGTATAAAGGAGCCACACTGTGACCCTGTTATAGGGTTTTATGTGTAAAAATTGAAACAATCTTACCTCCAGGATCCATGCTGTGGAACAGAACACAGCCTCTCAAGTGTGATAATCTTATAGCAGCGCTCCTGACATGCACTTGACTTGAGTGAGAGAAAGCAGGCAGTGAAAATCGTCAACACTGATTGCTTAGGAGCTGTTAGCGGTAGTCTGGATGGTTTCCCTACATCTCCAGACTCGAACTTTGATCAATACTCTCACTGAAAGGTTCAAATGACTACTTAAAACTCCAGTCCTATTTAGAAGGGCAGATACCCTTTTACAGGACTCTTTGAATCTTCTGACACTTCTCTGCCACCTCCTAAAGTGACGAAAGGCAAGGAATGATTGGGGTAATGAGGAAGTGGGAGGGATATTTAAAGGGACAGTCTAGTATAAATTAAAGGACTTTTAATTTTAATCGACTTTCCAATTTACTTTTATCATAAAATTTGCTTTTTTCTCTTGGTATTCTTAGTTTAAACTAAACATAGGTAGGCTCATATACTAATTTCTAAGCCTTTGAGGGCTGCCTCTTATAACAGGCTTTTAAAATCTCTTTTCAACACAAAGAGACAGAAAGTACACGTGGGCCATATAGATAACACTGTGTTCAGGCACAGAAAGTTATTTAAGATCTAGCACAATACAATGCTAAATTTAAGACAATAGATGATAAACAGTCACAGTCATGTGATCAGGGGGCTGGAAGAAGGTTCCTAGATACAAGGTAATCACAAAGGTAAAAAGTACATTAATATAACTGTGTTGGTTATGCAAAACTGGGGAATGAGTAATAAAGGGATTATTTATCTTTTAAAACAATAACATTTCGATGGTTGACTGTCCCTTTAAGCCTTTGGTTGGGGTGTCTTTACCTCCTCCTGGTGGCCAGGTATTGTATTTCCCAATAGCAAGGAATGAAGAAGTGGACTCTCCCTATCTTAGGAAGGAAAGTAAGCGTAATGAAATGGTGCATCCAAAGGGAACCTCAGGAGGAAAAATGAGGGGGGTGCGGAAAAAAAAAAACATACTTGTCCATCAGAAACTATTTTATAATAATAAGGGCACCAATAATTTTCCCAGCACTACAATGAGAACACTACAGTGTCAGAATATTGACACTAAAAAAAGAAAAACATAAATAAAGGTTAAGAGGAATAAAGGGACACTAGACCTAATTTTTTTCTTTCTTTAACGATTCAGATAGAGTATGTAATTTTAAGCAATTTTCTAATTTACTCCTATTATCATTGTTTCTTCTTTCTCTTGCTATCTTTATTTGAAAAGCAGGAATATAAAGCTTATGAGCCGGGCCCATTTTAGGTTCAGCACCTGGGTTGGCCTTGCTGATTGTTGGCTTAATGTAGCCACCAATAATTAAGCACTATCCAGGGTGCTGAACCTAAAATGGGCCGACTCAAAGCTTTACATTTCTGCTTTTCAAATCAAGATAGCAAGAGAACTTAGAAAAATTAATACTAGGAGTAAATTAGAAAGTTGCTTAAATTGCATGCTCTACCTGAATCACGAAACAATTTGGGTTTAGTATCCCTTTAAAAATGAGCAACAACCATAGTCAGTAAACTTTACACAAAGTGCATCATTTGTGGTCTTTTAATCTATTGGTGAGACGCTTGAAATAGAAGGGGATATACAAGAGGCCAGGGATGAGATAGGACTGAAATGTGAAAAAGTTTTATATATTAGCACTTGACTTTGTGAAAAGAGTCTAATTGAGATGAATAATAGAGTGCAACAAGACTGCAAGTTCATGTTACATACACCTTACTGATTAAAAGGATATTCTAAGGCAAATATGACACATTTAACATGTAAATATTGCCATATGCGTTTAGCCACCACAAAGACAAAGGTAAGCACTTAAGTAATATGCCGCTCAGGAGCCTTGCAGCTCCAGAGCAGGATATGGCTGGTCAACCAATCAGAAGCAAGACAGATGACTTCACCAATCACATGCTTTTTTTCTTCTAGCAAGCTGCATTGCTTGTGGGTCACAAACAAGACATTATAGCCACTTTTTGTCTGTGTGAGTGTGTGGGGAGGTTGAAACAGCATAGTTGTCTATATCTAGACGCAACAAATGCTAAAAAGACATGTCTTTTTACACTATGTCCCCTTAAATATACCAGGATGGGCACTGGACAACCATCAGCTGCCCTCCATCCCCTGGAACAGAAGCAATGTTCTAATTTTAGGGCTTTAACTAAAACAATAGAGAAGGGAAGTTTAGAGATGAAATACACACCTCATTAAAGCATCATTTAGATTTTTTTGTTAAAATATGTTTATTGCTAATTATTTTACGGAAAAAGACAAATCTACAAGTAAAATACATATGAGGGAGACCGTTTACTCCTTTCACTAGCTCAGAGATGACTCAATCACACAAAAGAAGAAGAAAAAAAAAGCTTACTAAATTTATCTTGCTATCAATTTTGACTAAGATCTAGAATCTTTTGGAAACCTCATTATATTGTGTTCAGAGTTCATTATATTGAGATATCATCAAACTGTTTAATTGGAAACTGCAATCAACCTATTTAATCAGCAACCTCCTGTGTAAAAGCAGATAGTTCACAAAGGAAATGGAAATTAGAAAACGGATCTTAAACCAAATGAGTACTGATTAAACTCACTCCTGAGGGTTATCTCTCCATGCTTGAGATGCTACACACCAATAACCAACTACAAAACAGGAGCATGGTAAAAGTTAATTGGGTCATCTCCTGTTGCTTAGGAAAGGAATACAAAAAACATAAATTATGCTTACTTGATAATTTCATTTCAATCTGTATGGGAAGAGTCCACAGCTGCATTCCTTACTTGTGGGAAATACTGAACCTGGCCACCAGGAGCCGGCAAATACACCCCAGCCAAAGGGTTAAATACCTCCCCCTCACTTCCTCATAACCCCAGTCATTCTGCCGAGGGAACAAGGTAGGAACAGTAGGAGAAATATCAGGGTGAAAAAGGTGCCAGAAGAAGAAATTTCAAATTTAGGCCGTCCATCGGAGAACACGGGCGGGTGCTGTGGATTCTTCCCATACAGATGGAAATTAAATTATCTGGTAAGCATAATTTATGTTTACTATCTTAATATGGGAAGAGTCCACAGCTGCATTCATTACTTGTGGGAAACATATACCCAAGCTCTAGAGTACACAGAATGCTAACGGGAGGAAAAAAAGAGAGGCGGACCCTAATCAGAGGGCACCACAGCCTGCAAAACCTTTCTCCCGGAGGCTGCTTCAGCAGAAGCAAAAACATCAAACTTGTAAAATTTGGGAAAAAGTATGTAAGGAGAACCAGGTAGCCGCCTTACAAATCTGATCCATAGAAGCCTCATTTTTGAAGACCCAAGAGGAAACCACTGCTCTCGTAGAATGAGCCGTAATCTCAGAGGAGGCTTATGTCCCGCCGTTTCTTTGCTAAATGGATGAAACTCCTCAGACAAAAAGATAAGGAAGTCGAAGAGGCCCTCTGACCCCCTACGCTTCCCGGAAGAGAACAAACAGAGAAAGAGGTTTGTCTAAATTCCTTCGTGGCCCGAAGATAGAACTTCAAGGCACAAACCACATCTAGAAATACGTTGTAAACGTTCCTTCGACGAAGAAGGATTAGGACATAAGAAAGGAACCACAATCTCTTGATTGATGTTGCGAATTAACACAACCTTAGGAAGAAAACCTAACTTGGTTCGTAGAACAGCCTTTTCGGCATGAAAAGCCAGATAAGGAGGGATGCATTGCAAGGAAGCAATCACAGATACTCTGCGTGCAGAAGCAAAAGCCAGCAGAAAAGGAACCTTCCAAGACAACAATTTAATGTCTACTTCATGTATAGGCTCCACGGAGCCCGTTGCAAAACCTTAAGGAAAAGATTTAAACTCCAAGGAGGAGCCTTAGATCTAAACACAGGTCTGATCTCAGCAGAGCCTTAACAAATGGCTGCACATCTTTAAGCTCAGCAAACCTCTTGTGCACTAACACAGACAGTCCCTTCAAGGACTTGCAGAAAAGCCCTTCTCCAGTTCATCCTGGAGAACAGAATAAGTAGGTCCTGCACACCTTATGATAGATGCGACGAGCAACCAGCTTACAAGCTTTAATGAGAGTAAGAATAACTCTCTCAGAAAACCCTCTCTTGGCTAGGACTAAGCGTTCAATCTCCACACAGTCAGCCTCAGAGAATCTAAACATTGATGAACAAAGAGACCGTGGTCAGCAGATCCCTGCAACAAGGTTACTTCCACGGAGGAGAAGATGACATCCCCACTAGATCCGCGAACCATATCCTTAGCGGCCAAGACGGAGCAATCAGTATCACCGACGCCTGCTTGACTTGAGCCACTACACTAGGGAGTAGTGGTAATGGTCGGAAAGGATAAATTAGATTGAACCTCCAAGGCACCGCTAATGCATCTGTTAGCTCCACCTGAGGATCCCTGTACCTCGACCCCTATCTGGGTAGCTTGGTATTGAGACGTTATAAGATCTGCCTCTTGCAAATCTCTGCAAACACTCGGGATGGAGAGACCATTCTCCCGCATGAAAGAATTTCTGCTAAGGAAATCCGCTTCCCAGTTGTCCATACCCGGAATGTGGATCGCTGACAGCGAACAAATGCGGGTCTCCCCCACACCAGAATCCGAGATACTTACCTCAAAACTAGGGAGCTTCTCGTTCCCCCCTGATGGTTGATGTAAGCCACCGAGGATATATTGTTTGATTGGAATCTGATTAACTGGGACGAACCCAGCAGAGGCCAAGACTTCAGGGCATTGTATATTGCCCGAAGATCCAAAATGAGATCAGGAGGGAGCTTTACCTCCTGAGACCAGATGCCCTGTGCCTTCCTAGCACCCCAAACAGCTCCCTATCCTGACAGACTTGCAAACGTAGTCACAATCACCCAGGATGGTCTTGAGACGGACGTACCTCAGGACAAGTGATCCGGACAAAAACACCAAGAGAGCGATTCTCCCGATTGGTTGTCCAGAGAAATCTGTTAAGACAGATCCGGATGATAGCCATTCCACTAGTTCAGCATGCACAGTTGCAACAGTCTGAGGTGAAACCTGGCAAAGGAAATGATGTCCAAGCTGGACACCATGAGACCAATTACCTCCATACACCGAGCCACAGATGGCCTTAAGGAGATCTGGAGGGCAAGACATGTTGAAGCTAGCTTGCAACGTCTCTGGTTTGTTAGAAATAGTCTCATGTCTATGGAGACTATTATAGTACCCGAGAATTCTACCCTGGTACTTGATACAAGAGAACTCTCTCTCTAGACTATCTGCCATCCATGGGATCAAAGAAGACAGAGAAGATATTCCGAATGGTCCACTCTTCGAAAAATTTCTTTAGCTAGACCAAATGGAAGGGCAATAAAGTGCTGGTCCAGGAATGCAAACCTTAGGAACTGGAAGTGGTCCTTGAGGATTGGTACGAGAAGGGAGCATCCTTCAGCTCTATCGTGGTCATGAACTACCCCTCTCAAACGAGGGGAAGAATGGACCTTATTGTCTCCATTTTAAACGAGGGGACATTTAAAAACCTGCTTAAGCACCGGGACAATAACTCCTAGAGGACAGATCCCGTACACACCCCAGAAAGGCTTACCTCCTTTTTGGTCAGGAAGACCGGAGGAATCTGCCCTTGGGTGGCTGAGACTGAAAATCTATCTTGTAACCCTGAGCTATGACCTCCAGGATCCATGGATCCTGCACGTCCCTGAACTAAGCAACTGAAAAGAGCGACATACTGCCCCCTGCACGATCCAGAAGAGGACAAGAGACCTCCCATTCATGCCGACATAGACTCGGCGGGCTTCTTGCTCTGCTTGGATTCATTCCAGGACTGAGCCGGCTTCCAAGAGCTCTTGGTTTGCTCTGGCTTAGCGGAGGACTGCTGACATGGGCTTTATCAGAACGAAAAGAACTAAAATCATCCCTTAGATTAGTTCATATACTCTTGCAGTAGGAGGGCACCCTTGCCCCCTGTGACCGTGGAGATAATTGAGTCCAGGCCTGGACCAGACAAAATCATTCCCTTAAAGGAGGGAAGAAGTCTAGACTTAGAAGTCATATCCAAAGACCATGACTTCAGCCAGAGCACCACGGGCCTGAACAGAAAAAGCTGAAGCCATAGCATTCAAGCAAATAAACTGCCTAATAGCAGCACAGATAAAAGAATTAACAACCTTCAAGGCCGTAAATCTTTTCTGAGTAACGGCGATGAGGATCCTCCACCCTGATCAAATCCTATAAGGGGTCACACCAGAAGTTAGTTTTTCCAGTAACCGCGGCAACAGCCTCCAACGGTTGAAACAAATATCCCGTATGTTGAAACATCTTTCTTAATAGATTTTCCATCTTTTATCCATGGGTTCTTCAAACAAAGAACTATCCCCAAGTGGGATAGTAGTACGTTTAGCAAGGGTGAAGATAACACCATCCCATTTAGGGACGGAACCTCACAACTCCATTGAGAGTCCTGGACCGGGGACAATTCATTAAAGGGAGAAGAGGGGGAAAAGGAATCCAATCCCTATTCATTCTTAATAATGTTCGCCATCTAACAGGAGCAGGGAAGGATAAGGTACCATCCTGTCCTCAAACGCTATCCAATTTAGGAATTAAAGGTTCAACAGGCAATTTGGCCTCTGGAACCTCTAAATGCGCCAAAAACGTCCTTTAGAAGAAAGAGCAAATTCCTAAACTAAAGTCTGGTTCCTCCGCAGCCGGAGGTTTAGAGGAAGCAGATTCCAACCCAGAATGTTCATACTCTGAAGTCTCAGAAAGAACTTCATCCTCGGATAACCCCCATTTAAATCCAATATATTATCTGATGCACTCTAGGAAGGAGTGCAATATGTAACCTTTCGCTTGTGCTTAGCAGGGTGAGGTAAAGCATTAAAGGCCACAGACACTGCTGTCTGAACTGTGCAGTAACGTCTAGTAAAAAAAAAGCCCCCTCCAGATGGAGGATCAGCAATGCTACCAGAAAACTGCATGTGTAGAGATATAAGAATGTCACTGGACGGCTCTGTGGTATCAAACATGTTTGATATCACATTATCAAGGCATATGGAACATAATTGAGAGGGCGGAACTAAGGCCTCCTCACCATATAAACAGGAATTACTCATTAGGAATAGAGGGAGTGCCCTCTAAAGTAACTGAATCCTCCATCGCTAGTGCAATAACCGGAGAACTAGAGAAATAAAATATCTTATTCAAAAAAACGGCACCCTTATAACCCAATGGCTGGGACACTCACCTCCTCCTATGATCCAGACAGTATAGAGATTTATGGCTCCTCTCTGATAGAAACCCGGTCAAGAAAAAAGGGAATTAATAACATGGTGCACAATGCAGGACCGTCCCTGCTATGAGAAAGTGCGCCAAGCTTGTAAGCTGCATGGCTCTCAAAGTGAAACCTGTATATTCCACAACAGCTTATAAGCCCATAACATCTCACACATAAAAGCAGCATAAAATCAAATAAACATATAAAAGATTATTCCCCCTGTTCAATAATCCCCTTAAGGAGATATAAACCCTTGATTCTATATAGATAAAAGGAGTCACACTGTGACCCTCTCTTCTTGCGTTATCATACATGTATAAAATATGAAACGATCTTACCAGAATCTACGCTGTGGAACAGGAACACGGCCCTTCAAGTGTGACAGATAGTAGCATCGCTTCTGACATGGACTTGAGTGAAGAAAGCAGGCATTGAAACTTGTCAATGCTGATTTACTATGTAGCTGTTAATAAGAGTCGGGATGGTTTCACAGAAAGACTCTCCCTGCATCTCCGAACTCCAACTTTCATCCATGCTCTCACTAAGAGGCTGACAGGACTACTTAAAACTCCAGTCCCCTCTCGAAGAGTACTACCCTCCATAAGAGACTACTCTGAAATCTTTTAACACTTCTCTGCCAACCTCCTGTAACGAAAGGCAAAAAATGACTGGGGTTATGAGGAAGTGGGGGAGGTATTTCAGCCTTTGGCTGGGGTGTCTTTGCCTCCTCCTGGTGGCCAGGTTCAGTATTTCCCACAAATTAGTAATGCAGCTGTGGACTCTTCCAATATTAAGATGGGGGGAAAAAGCCTGCACTATATAACCAAAATCTATATAAGTTATTTCTAACGGTATAACTTTGATACATTTCACTATAATTACTGCAAGCCTACCTTTTGGGTAGGGACAGAGGGGCATCTACCCCAGGCCCAGCTCTTTGGGGGGGGGGAGAGAAGGGTATAAGAAGGGTGCAATTTACATGTACATCCTGTATTTTATGAAGAAGTGGTTATAGTATCAGGAGGTGTAATATAAAAGTACTATTCTTTATATTGGACACACTGAATGTTAGGATAGGGGTGGGCCATAGAGGAGTCAGGGCATACAGGAAGAGAGAAATAAGGGATCTAGGCTGAGGAGCCCACAAATGCTAAGGGTAGCCCTGATGTACTTTGGGTATGAAGTTTACAGAACGGCTGTATATACAGGAGTCTGATCTGATTTGGGTATGCAGTTTATATAACAGCTGTATATACAGGAGTCTGATTTGGGTATGCAGTTTATATAACGGCTGTATATACAGGAGTCTGATTTGGGTATGCAGTTTATAAAACGGCTGTATATACAGGAGTCTGATTTGGGTATGCAGTTTATATAACGGCTGTATATACAGGAGTCTGATTTGGGTTTGCAGTTTATATAACGGCTGTATATACAGGAGTCTGATTTGGGTATGCAGTTTATATAACGGCTGTATATACAGGAGTCTGATTTGGGTATGCAGTTTATATAACGGCTGTATATACAGGAGTCTGATTTGGGTATGCAGTTTATATAACGGCTGTATATACAGGAGTCTGATTTGGGTATGCAGTTTATATAACGGCTGTATATACAGGAGTCTGATTTGGGTATGCAGTTTATATAACAGCTGTATATACAGGAGTCTGATCTGATATGGTTACACAGTTTACAGAACAGCTGTATATACTGGAGTCTGATCTGGGTATGAAGTTTACAGAACAGCTGTATATACAGGAGTCTGATCTGATATGGTTAAGCAGTTTACAGAACAGCTGTATATACAGGAGTCTGATCTGGGTATGAAGTTTATAGAACAGCTGTATATACAGGAGTCTGATCTGATATGGTTAAGCAGTTTACAGAACAGCTGTATATACAGGAGTCTGATCTGGGTATGAAGTTTATAGAACAGCTGTATATACAGGAGTCTGATCTGATATGGTTAAGCAGTTTACAGAACAGCTGTATATACAGGAGTCTGATCTGGGTATGCAGTTTATAGAACGGCTGTATATACAGGAGTCTGATCTGATATGGTTACGCAGTTTACAGAACAGCTGTAAATACAGGAGTCTGATTTGATTTGGGTATGTAGTTTATAGAACAGCTGTATATACAGGAATCTGATCTGATATGGTTATGCAGGAGTCTGATCTGATTTGGGTATGAAGTTTACATAACAGCTGTATATACAGGAGTCTGATCTGATATGGTTAAGCAGTTTACAGAACAGCTGTATATACAGGAGTCTGATCTGGGTATGCAGTTTATAGAACGGCTGTATATACAGGAGTCTGATCTGATATGGTTACGCAGTTTACAGAACAGCTGTAAATACAGGAGTCTGATTTGATTTGGGTATGCAGTTTATAGAACAGCTGTATATACAGGAGTCTGATCTGATTTGGGTATGAAGTTTACAGAACAGCTGTATATACAGGAGTCTGATCTGATATGGTTAAGCAGTTTACAGAACAGCTGTATATACAGGAGTCTGATCTGGGTATGCAGTTTATAGAACGGCTGTATATACAGGAGTCTGATCTGATATGGTTAAGCAGTTTACAGAACAGCTGTATATACAGGAGTCTGATCTGGGTATGCAGTTTAAAGAACGGCTGTATATACAGGAGTCTGATCTGATATGATTATGCAGTTTACAGAACAGCTGTATATACAGGAGTCTGATCTGGGTATGCAGTTTACAGAACAGCTGTATATACAGGAGTCTGATCTGATTTGGGTATGCAGTTTATAGAACAGCTGTATATACAGGAGTCTGATCTGGGTATGCAGTTTATAGAACGGCTGTATATACAGGAGTCTGATCTGATATGGTTACGCAGTTTACAGAACAGCTGTAAATACAGGAGTCTGATCTTATTTGGGTATGCAGTTTATAGAACAGCTATATATACAGGAATCTGATCTGATATGGTTATGCAGTTTACATAACAGCTGTATATACAGAAGTCTGATCTGGTTTGGGTATGCAGTTTATAGAACAGCTGTATATACAGGAGTCTGATCTGATTTGGGTATGAAGTTTATAGAACAGCTGTATATACAGGAGTCTGATCTGGGTATGCAGTTTATAGAACGGCTGTATATACAGGAGTCTGATCTGATATGGTTACGCAGTTTACAGAACAGCTGTAAATACAGGAGTCTGATCTTATTTGGGTATGCAGTTTATAGAACAGCTATATATACAGGAATCTGATCTGATATGGTTATGCAGTTTACATAACAGCTGTATATACAGAAGTCTGATCTGGTTTGGGTATGCAGTTTATAGAACAGCTGTATATACAGGAGTCTGATCTGATTTGGGTATGAAGTTTACAGAACAGCTGTATATACAGGAGTCTGATCTGATATGGTTAAGCAGTTTACAGAACAGCTGTATATACAGGAGTCTGATCTGGGTATGCAGTTTATAGAACAGCTGTATATACAGGAGTCTGATCTGATATGGTTACGCAGTTTACAGAACAGCTGTAAATACAGGAGTCTGATCTGATTTGGGTGTATATACAGGAGTCTGATCTGATTTGGGTATGCAGTTAATAGAACAGTTGTATATACAGGAGTCTGATCTGATTTGGGTGTGAAGTTTACAGAACAGCTGTATATACAGGAGTCTGATCTGATATGGTTAAGCAGTTTACAGAACAGCTGTATATACAGGAGTCTGATCTGGGTATGCAGTTTATAGAACGGCTGTATATACACAGGAGTCTGATCTGATATGGTTAAGCAGTTTACAGAACAGCTGTAAATACAGGAGTCTGATCTGATTTGGGTGTATATACAGGAGTCTGATCTGATTTGGGTGTGAAGTTTACAGAACAGCTGTATATACAGGAGTCTGATCTGGGTATGCAGTTTAAAGAACAGCTGTATATACAGGAGTCTGATCTGATTTGGGCATGCAGTTTATAGAACAGCTGTATATACAGGAGTCTGATCTGGGTATGCAGTTTATAGAACGGCTGTATATACAGGAGTCTGATCTGATATGGTTACGCAGTTTACAGAACAGCTGTAAATACAGGAGTCTGATCTGATTTGGGTATGCAGTTTATAGAACAGCTATATATACAGGAATCTGATCTGATATGGTTATGCAGTTTACAGAACAGCTGTATATACAGAAGTCTGATCTGGTTTGGGTATGCAGTTTATAGAACAGCTGTATATACAGGAGTCTGATCTGATTTGGGTATGAAGTTTACAGAACAGCTGTATATACAGGAGTCTGATCTGATATGGTTAAGCAGTTTACAGAACAGCTATATATACAGGAGTCTGATCTGGGTATGCAGTTTATAGAACGGCTGTATATACAGGAGTCTGATCTGATATGGTTACACAGTTTACAGAACAGCTGTAAATACAGGAGTCTGATCTGATTTGGGTATATATACAGGAGTCTGATCTGATTTGGGTATGCAGTTAATAGAACAGTTGTATATACAGGAGTCTGATCTGATTTGGGTGTGAAGTTTACAGAACAGCTGTATATACAGGAGTCTGATCTGATATGGTTAAGCAGTTTACAGAACAGCTGTATATACAGGAGTCTGATCTGGGTATGCAGTTTATAGAACGGCTGTATATACACAGGAGTCTGATCTGATATGGTTAAGCAGTTTACAGAACAGCTGTATATACAGGAGTCTGATCTGGGTATGCAGTTTAAAGAACGGCTGTATATACAGGAGTCTGATCTGATATGGTTATGCAGTTTACAGAACAGCTGTAAATACAGGAGTCTGATTTGATTTGGGTATGTAGTTTATAGAACAGCTGTATATACAGGAATCTGATCTGATATGGTTATGCAGGAGTCTGATCTGATTTGGGTATGCAGTTTACAGAACATTTATATATACAGGAGTCTGATCTGGGTATGCAGTTTACAGAACAGCTGTATATACAGGAGTCTGATCTGATTTGGGTATGCAGTTTACAGAACATTTATATATACAGGAGTCTGATTTGGGTATGCAGTTTATAGAACAGCTGTATATACAGGAGTCTGATCTGATTTGGGTATGCAGTTTACAGAACATTTATATATACAGGAGTCTGATCTGGGTATGCAGTTTACAGAACAGCTGTATATACAGGAGTCTGATCTGATTTGGGTATGCAGTTTACAGAACATTTATATATACAGGAGTCTGATCTGGGTATGCAGTTTACAGAACAGCTGTATATACAGAAGTCTGATCTGGTTTGGGTATGCAGTTTACAGAACATTTATATATACAGGAGTCTGATCTGGGTATGCAGTTTACAGAACAGCTGTATATACAGAAGTCTGATCTGGTTTGGGTATGCAGTTTATAGAACAGCTGTATATACAGGAGTCTGATCTGATTTGGGTATGCAGTTTATAGAACAGCTGTATATACAGGAGTCTGATCTGATCTGGGTATGCAGTTTACAGAACAGCTGTATATACAGGAGTCTGATCTGATTTAGGAATATGACTGACATGTGAAATGCACATACAGATAAAGAGACTCTCAGGCAGGAAACATGGAGCGTAGCGATTGTGTATTGGTTATAATACATTTTGGACTTTTTAAGATAGCTTGTGCAGTCTCTATTTCTAGCTCTCCTATTATTCTAGTCTGACAGGGGACATGGACAGGTTCTGATCTGATGCAGGTATCTGGCTGACAGAGGGGCTGCAGGTTCATCTAATATGATCTAATGTCAGAAGGTCTGCAGGACCAGGAGACTGATCTAATGGAGCGTTTTATATAAGACTGCAAGATCTGAATGCTTTACACTTCTTGTCTATATGGTTTACTGCTCAACATGACTTTAGTAAAACAATGACATATTAATCATAGGACAGGCAATGTGACGTAAATGTGCAAAATACAGAGTTTAACCATTTGCTGTATGCAGTTTGTGGAAATTCAAGGGAGATTTCCACTAAAGAGTGCGAATATAGCACTCGCTGTCCTGACTATAAGGCAGAATTGTGACTAAATTAAAACATAACTTTTAATATGTTGAATAAAAAGGGTTTACCAGAACATAAAAACAATGGATGAAGTAGTTAGATAAATAAACCTTAATATATAACAGCACTAATTATTGGCCTCTGAGGTATGATAGCCTTAGTAAGTATTAATGTGACATGAACAGCATTAATAAATCAAAGTGCATATCAGTTGTCCTGATGCTATGTATTACGTACCAGGCTGAGTAATTGTATATTCAAATTAGGGTACATAAAATGCCCAAATCACATTGAAATGTCATACATAAGATAGGTCCTTCTAGTGTACTCCTTAGCTCACGGTTAGAACAGATTGATTCACATAAGTAGGATTATTAATCATATAGGTGGATTGGGTGTGTAATTGTTTGCTATTCACCATAACTTGTTATGCAAAGAAGGGAAAGAAAATATATTTGTAATAAGTATCCACTTTGCAAGTGAATGTTACAATGTTGAGGTTTATTGTATCTATATGTATATTATCGGCTACCCTCTTGTTTGTGTAAGACCAGATAATATATAGCTCATTCAACGTAGCATTGATTCCCTTTATTGCTGTTATTATTTACATGTGATATATGTATACTAATACACATAATACATCAGTATGATGATAGCTGGGATGTGTCTTGCACACAAAGTCAGTGCACTGCTTAGAGTGCTATTTAATATCTTAGATGGTATATCCAATACATAATTGCGTTTATTGAATACGTTTTAGGAGTATTATGTTGTGCTTTAACACGTGTACCTAAGATCTCCTTATTCTGTGAATGATCCAAGTTCACCTGGGTGCCACTTTATGTCAGTCCAGTGATTGCAGATTTATTGTAACTGTAATCGTTACACGGATATTTATTCTCTTATGTAGGACTTATTTTATATAATAACATAAGCATAATTTGAGCAAATGATTAATCACGTTTTAATTAAGTCCTACATAAGAGAATAAATATCCGTGTAACGATTACAGTTACAATAAATCTGCAATCACTGGACTGACATAAAGTGGCACCCAGGTGAACTTGGATCATTCACAGAATAAGGAGATCTTAGGTACACGTGTTAAAGCACAACATAATACTCCTAAAACGTATTCAATAAACGTAATTATGTATTGGATATACCATCTAAGATATTAAATAGCACTCTAAGCAGTGCACTGACTTTGTGTGCAAGACACATCCCAGCTATCATCATACTGATGTATTATGTGTATTAGTATACATATATCACATGTAAATAATAACAGCAATAAAGGGAATCAATGCTACGTTGAATGAGCTATATATTATCTGGTCTTACACAAACAAGAGGGTACCCGATAATATACATATAGATACAATAAACCTCAACATTGTAACATTCACTTGCAAAGTGGATACTTATTACAAATATATTTTCTTTCCCTTCTTTGCATAACAAGTTATGGTGAATAGCAAACAATTACACACCCAATCCACCTATATGATTAATAATCCTACTTATGTGAATCAATCTGTTCTAACCGTGAGCTAAGGAGTACACTAGAAGGACCTATCTTATGTATGAAATTTCAATGTGATTTGGGCATTTTATGTACCCTAATTTGAATATACAATTACTCAGCCTGGTAGGTAATACATAGCATCAGGACAACTGATATGCACTTTGATTTATTAATGCTGTTCATGTCACCTTAATACTTACTAAGGCTATCATACCTCAGAGGCCAATAATTAGTGCTGTTATATATTAAGGTTTATTTATCTAACTACTCCATCCATTGTTTTTATGTTCTGGTAAACCCTTTTTATTCAACATATTAAAAACATAATTTATGTAAGAACTTACCTGATAAATTAATTTCTTTCATATTAGCAAGAGTCCATGAGCTAGTGACGTATGGGATATACAATCCTACCAGGAGGGGCAAAGTTTCCCAAACCTCAAAATGCCTATAAATACACCCCTCACCATACCCACAATTCAGTTTAACAAATAGCCAAGAAGTGGGGTGATAAGAAAAAAGTGCGAAGCATAAATATAAGGAATTGGAATAATTGTGCTTTATACAAAAAAATCATAACCACCACAAAAAAGGGTGGGCCTCATGGACTCTTGCTAATATGAAAGAAATGAATTTATCAGGTAAGTTCTTACATAAATTATGCTTTCTTTCATGTAATTAGCAAGAGTCCATGAGCTAGTGACGTATGGGATAATGACTACCCAAGATGTGGATCTTCCACGCAAGAGTCACTAGAGAGGGAGGGATAAAATAAAGACAGCCAATTCCGCTGAAAATAATCCACACCCAAACAAAGTGATTTGTGGGTGTGGTGAGGGGTGTATTTATAGGCATTTTGAGGTTTGGGAAACTTTGCCCCTCCTGGTAGGAATGTATATCCCATACGTCACTAGCTCATGGACTCTTGCTAATTACATGAAAGAAAGTTATGTTTTAATTTAGTCACAATTCTGCCTTATAGTCAGGACAGCAAGTGCTATATTCGCACTCTTTAGTGGAAATCTCCCTTGAATTTCCACAAACTGCATACAGATAATTCCCTGTGCGAAGCACCCCTCCCTAATATAACAGTAAAGAATCTACTTTAAAATTTAAATCTGTGACCGTGATAATATCAGGGAGTGTGTCCACTTGAGGTGCCATTGCTCTACCGATTGAAAATTAATTTAACCATTTGCTGCCAAGCACAGCGTTGCATTGAAAGCATATTGGCAGCTGAACATTTAATATTTTTAGATTTTCAGTCAGGGGGTCAATTCACTCTAACTTTGCAATTATGACTACACTTCATTGCTCACACATAGGGTTGTCTAAAATGTGATTCTATTCAAAGCGGCTGCCAAATATCTGTTGGTATTCGCCAACCTCCTGTAAAAAGGCTAAGTTGCTCACAATATACTATTACTACACTTGTTTTTATAGAACTATGTGCATAACCCCTGCAAATAGATTAAACACCAAGATAAAGTCAGGACAAGAGCAGCAATACAATACAGAGAACTAGCTGAACACATGTGGTGAGCTAATGACAAATATGCGTAGGCCCTAATCACCACCTGCTGCTGCTGAGGATATGTACATATGCTTTTCAACAAAGGATAACAAGAGGATAAAGTAAATTTGATAACAGAAGTGAATTTAAAATAGAGTATATATATATATATATATATATATATATATATATATATATATACACACACACACACATACATACACACACATACACATATACTCTATCTCCCCTCAGACCTCCTTAACAGGCCACATTTTGAGGATATCTGAACTAGAGCACAGGTGAAATAATCAGCTGATCAGTAAACATGCTTATTTTACCGGCTCTCATCTAAGGTAATCCTGAAAACCTGGCCTGTTGGGGAGGCTTGAGGACAGGTTTGAAAACCAGCTCTCTACCTGAATCATGTAAGTTTTCATATCTCTATGGCCATTATCACACAGACTACACGAGCACTAGTGCATATCAACCTGAATGGAGAAAATGATCATTGTCTTTGGTTTTTTTACGAGATAAGACATCTTCCCTTTTAAAAGCTTGGGGTGCATTCATCAAAGTAACAAAAAATGGCACTTTTTAAACAGTACAATAAAATAATATAGGAAGTTACTATTAGTTAATGTATTGCTAGTAATATCAGCTAGAATTCAAAACTATATATAGAGATACTTCCTCTTGTACTAATATAAATAACAATAGAAAACTATCTTCTATCAAACTTGTACTTGGTAAAATATTTGTTTTCCAAACCACAAAGTATAACCGTAATCCATTTAATCTTGAAGTAAACTGGCTAGTTTTTGTCTACTCTGGGGTGATAGAATAAACAGGCTTCTGGTTTGTATAATGTAAAACAAAGTATACATTTTTCCATTATTCATTACAGTTTTTCAATCCACGTCACTGAACCTGTACAAAATGTAATGTTTTCCTATCATTTATAAGGAAACATATGGAACACAAAGGTACATGAAACCCAAAACTTTCCAATTTACTTCTATTATCTAATTTACTTAGTTCTCTTGGTATCTTTTGTTGAAAAGCAAGGCTGTGAGCTACCTGCTGATTGGTGGCTGCACATGTATGTCTCACTTGCCAATGGACTTACTGATGTGTTCAACTACCTCCCCCGTAGTGCATTGCTGCTCCTTCAATAAAGGATACTAACAGAATGAAGCAAAATTGATAGAAGTAAATTGGAAACTTGTTTAAAAATGAATGCACTATCAGCATCATAAAAGAAAAAACAATGGGTTTCATGCCCTTAAATGGACATTCTAATGCAGAAATGGCACGTCCTTATTTGAGTGTTTTATTATTGCTTGAGAATGCACCTAGAACTTGTTAAATGATGTGCTACATTTTCTACAACAGGATCCTCTTTAAAAGCATCATCACTAGAATTTCCTTCAGTCCCGTACACACAGTTTGTGAGGATATTAGTATTATGTTCATGGATACGTTTAAAACAGCTCAGAGATAAGAGGCAGAATTTTCTTGCCAGTGAAATGTAGTAAAAATTGCAATAGCTTTTTTAAATGAGTTTTCAGACCCTTGGCTTTCAGAGAGCTGCAATGCATTATTGCTTTTATAAGAGAAATAATGCTGAATATGCTTTTCAATTAGTGTAATTACACAGAACACAAATAATATCACAGAAAGAATATAAGTTTTATAAACGAGATGACATAAAATACAAAGATAAAATCATAGTTGGCAAAGCACTACTTGGACTCTAAGTTTCCTGAGAGAATCATGAAAATACAAAAAGTACCAATGTCTCCATCATTGCATTTATCTGTGTAAGATATTGACATTGTATTATATACCACCGGCATACAAAGGGTTAAGCAGCAGAGCTGTAGTCCAAGTACAGTGGATATGGCAGGTGGCTTACTATGCTGGACAGGAAGTCTGGAGATGTTTTTGTCTGACTGATGATATAGTATGGGCTTAGTAACAATCTATATAATGCTGGGGTTACAAGATAACAAAATGTATGCTTACCTGATAAATGTATTTCTTTCCAGATCCGGTGAGTCAACAACGTCCTCATTTACTGTTGGAAATATCACTCCTGGCCAGCAGGAGGAGGTGGCCAGGAGTGATATTCCCAACAGTAAATGGTGACGTTGTGGACTCACCAGATCTTAAGAAAGAAATCTTTCTCTTCTTCTGCTACCCTGGAGGATCACACATCATTTATAGATGTACTTTTAGCCTCATTTAATAAAATGTTTATGATTGTAGAAAGCAAGAAGTAAATGTTAAGTCTTTACAGAGTTGAGAGTGTGTGGTAATATTTCATATCTGGGGAATTTGCACAACTGAAATAATTCAGGACTAAAAGAAGGAAATTCATAGGGATAAGTTCAGAACACTAAGGTTTTTTTTTTTAGAGAAAAAAACAACCAATCATTGGCCTCATTGTTATAGCCCCACAAAATCTAATTTCTATACTTGGGTTTTTAAATAATATATATTTGTTTAATAGGATCAGTGACCTTACTGCTGATGCAATTCCAAAATGTAGTCCAAGTATATTCCTCTGATGGCAGCTGAAGAAAAGGTGTAAAGCTTATGATTAGAAACCCCTTCAATTAGCCATTAATTAATGGGTTATTAGTTGTTAGATTAGTATTCTCTATGCTTATACATATTTTTTTATTAAAGAGGCATTACACTCCGTAATTAATCTCCATGCAAAATGGTTAATTATAGTGAATAAATCATCATTGCAATATACTTCCATTATTTATTTGGCCTGCTTTTGCTGCCCCGGATAACTGTGCTTGTTCTACTCCCACCAGAGAGCCTGTAGTGCCTTTATTATAATTAATATGCTGACATTTAAAGAGCCGGCCCAGGGGTTTCATGCTCCCTAAACAAGACTTAAAATTTGGGCCCCTGCCTGACCGAGCACTTACTGCATTCACACTGCAGGAATTCACACTCACAGGTCAGTGTTTTCTTGCTGTGGTCTGTGACCAAGAGTGCAGACATGGGTACTGGGGCTTAGTGCTGTACTGTAGCCAGCTGAAGCCTCAGCATCACCAGGGGAAGCAGCTAACGGAGGGAAGGGAGAAGCTGTGGCTACTGGTGCTTATTTAGCCCAGGCAGGGTCTGTCTGAGGCAGCTACTGTCTCCACAGCCTATGGGACTCCCCAGCAGTCGGGCACCATTGTCATAGCATTAGCTGTAGTTCTACCCCCGATTGGAATGCACTCTTAGGTTCTTTGCTCCTTAGATGACCACCTAGATCTACAAATAAAAAGTACAATGGAACCACAACGGCAATCTCCCCTCCAAATTAATGTGACAAAGTAGGTACTGAATTAACCCAATCCTGTGTAATAATTTATATTGAGAGTAGTGGTGCTTTGCATATACTTAAGATACAAACAAAGCGTGGAAATAAAAAAAGAGAGAAATCCACAAAAGGATGCAATATAGCACTCTATGCCTGGCTGGAGAAAGGTAACAAATAGTCCTATAGTTAAAACATAACTTTTAATGAAATATAATTAAAAACAAAATGTATGCTTACCTGAGAAATGTATTTCTTTCTTGACACGGTGAGTCCACAGATCATCCAATTACTATTGGGAATATCACTCCTGCCCAGCAGGAGGCGGCAAAGAGCACCACAGCAAAGCTGTTAAATATCACCTCCCTTTCCTCCAACCCCAGTCATTCGACCGAAGCAAAGGAGAGAAAAGAAGGAACAAGGTGCAGATATGTCTGAAGTTTACAACATCCCCACAAAAACCTGTCTTAAGAAAACAGGGCGGGCTGTGGACTCACTGTGTCAATAAATAAATAAATTTATCAGGTAAGCAAAAATTTTGTTTTCTTTCTAATGACACAGTGACTCCACGGATCATCAAATTACTATTGGGAATTAATACCCAAGCTAGAGTACACAGATGATAAGGGAGGGACAAGATAGGGAACCTAAACGGAAGGCACCACTGCTTGAAGAACCTTTCTCCCAAAAGAAGCCTCAGCCGAGGCAAAAGTGTCAAATTTATAGAATTTTAAAAAAAGTGTGAAGAGAGGACCAAGTTGCAGCCTTGCAAATCTGTTCCACAGAAGCTTCATTTTTGAATGCCCAGGAAGCGGAAACAGCCCTCGTAGAATGAGCCGTAACTCTCTCAGGAGGCTGCTGTCCAGCAGTTACATAGGCAAAGCGAATGATACTCTTCAGTCACAAAGAAAGGGAAGTACCTGTAGCTTTCTGCCCCTTACGTTTCCCCGAGAAAACCACAAAGAGAGCAGAAGACTGACGAAAATCCTTAGTCGCCTGTAAATAGAATTTCAATGCCCACACCACGTCTAGATTGTCTAGTAGCCGTTCCTTCTGTGAATAAGGCTTAGGACACAAGGAAGGAACAACAATCTCCTGATGAATGTTCCGATCTGAAACCACTTTAGGGAGGAACCCTAACTTAGTACGCAAAACTACCTTATCCGCATGAAAAATAAGGTAAGGAGACTCATACTGTAATGCCGAGAGCACTGAAACTCTTCGAGCAGATGAAATTGCAACAAGAAACAAAACTTTCCAAGATAACAACTTAATATCTAAGGAATGCATTAGCTCAAAAGGAGCCTGTTGAAGAACTTTAAGAACTAGGTTAAGACTCCAGGGAGGAGTAACCGGCTTAAACACAGGCCTGATCCTGACCAAGGCCTGACAAAATGATTGCACATCTGGGATATCCGCCAGAAGTTTATGTAACAAAATAGACAAGGCAGATATTTGACCCTTTAGTCAGCTTGTCGATAAACCCTTCTCCAAAACCTCTTGGAGAAAGGACAAAATTCTAGGAATCTGAACTCTACTCCAAGAGTAGCCCTTGGATTCACACCAATACAGATATTTACGTCATATCTTATGATAAATCCTTCTAGTCACAGGCTTACGAGCCTGAATCATGGTCCGATTCTGAAAATCCACGCTTAGATAAAATTAAGCGTTCAATTTCCAAGCAGTCAGCTTCAGAGAAACTAGATTTGGATGAAGGAAGGGCCCTTGAAGTAGAAGGTCCTTTCTCAATGGAAGTCTCCAGGGTGGAAAGGTCTGAAAGGTCTGTCTGCTCAGAAAATCCGCCTCCCAGTTGTCCACTCCTGGGATGTGGATCGCCGACAGGTAGCAGTTGTGGGTCTCTGCCCACTGAATTATCTTGGCTACCTCTGCCATGGCCAAGGAACTCTGAGTTTCCCCTGATGGTTGATGTAAGCCACTGAAGTTATGTTGTCTGACTGGAACCTGATAAACCAAGCCAAGCCTAACTGAGGCCAGGCTAGAAGAGCATTGAAGATTGCTCTCAGCTCCAGAATGTTTATGGTAGAACAGACTCCGACCGAATCCATGTTCCCTGAGCCTTTAGAGTGCCCCAGATTGCTCCCCATACACTGTCTGAGCATGCTTAACTGCAGAGGTCTGAGGTGGAAACAGGCAAAAGGGATGATGTCCATTGCCACTACCATCAGACCGATTACCTCCATGCACTGAGCCACTGATGACCGAGGAGAAGAAAAATCTTCATTGATAAGGAATCTATTATGGTTCCCAAGAAAACTACCCTTGTAGTTGGAGTTAAGGAACTCTTTTCCAAATTCACCTTCCATCCGTGAGATCACAGGAAGGATAACAACATTTCCGTGTGGGATTTTGCTTGTTGAAAGGATGGCGCCTGAACCAGAATGTCGTCCAGATAAGGCGCCACTGCAATGCCCCGCAATTGGAGCACCACCAACAGGGATCCCAGAATCTTTGAAAAAATTCTGGGAGCTGTGACTAGGCCGAATGGAAGAGCCACAAAATGGAAGTGTTTGTCTAGAAATACGAACCTCAGAAACTTGTGATGGTCCCTGTGGATGGGAACATGCAGGTAAGCGTCCTTTAAATCTACCATTGTCATAAAATGACCCTCTTGAACCAAGGGAAGAATCGAACCAATAGTTTCCATCTTGAAGGACGGTACTTTGAGGAATTTGTTTAGACTTTTGAGATCTAAAATTGGTCTGAAGGTTCCCTCTTTTTTGGGAACCACAAACAGATTGGAGTAGAACCCAAGACCCTGTTTTTGTATAGGGACAGGAACTATCACTCCCAAGTCGGAAAGGCCCGAACACAGCGTAAGAACGCCTTTCTTTTTATCTGGTCTACAGATAATCTTGAAAGCAGAAACCTGCCCCTGGGAGGAAAGGCTTGAACTCTAGTTTGTATTCCTGGGACACTATTTCCACTGACAAGGATCCTCTTGAAATTTCGAAAGAAACGAAAATTACTCTGACATCCCTTCTGCTTATTTCTGTTATCCTGAGGGAGGAAATTGCCCTTTCCTCCTGTAATATCAGAAATTATTTCCGTCAAACCCGGCCCAAACAAGGTCTTTCCCTTGTAAGGAATCGCGAAAAGCTTAGACTTAGATGACACATCCGCAGACCAAGATTTTAACCATAAAGCTCTGTGGGCCAGAACGGCAAAATCGGAAATCTTTGCTCCCAGTTTAATAACCTGTAGAGAAGCATCCGTGATAAAGGAGTTGGCCAACTTAAGGGCCTTGATCCTATCCTGGATTTCTTCGAGGGAGTGTCTATCCGAATAGAATCAGACAACACATCAAACCAGTATGCTGCCGCACTAGTGACAGTAGCAATACAAACCGCAGGTTGCCATTGTAAACCCTGGTGTACATATATTTTCTTGAGCAACCACTGTAACTTCTTATCCATAGGGATCTTTAAAGGAACCATCTTCTATGGGAATAGTTCTCTTGGCTAGCATGGAAATTGCCCCTTCCACCTTGGGTACCGTCTGCCAAGACTCCTTGATAGAGTCTGCTATAGGAAACATCTTCTTAAATATAGGGGATGGAGAAAAAGGGATACCCATTCCTTAGCAATAATCTCTGTAGCCCTATCTGGTACAGGAAATACCTCCACCATGGAAGGCACGTCAACATACCTGTTTAGTTTACTAGACTTCTTAGGATTGACTACGACGGTAGTGTCAGAGTCGTCTAGGGTAGCTAAAACCTCCTTAAGTAACAAACAGAAGAATTCGAGCTTAAACCTGAAAGAAACAACTTCAGTATCAGCTAAAGGTATTACACTGTCTGAGTCTGAGATTTCCCCCTCAGATGCTACTGAAGTATCCTCCTCTTCAGGTTTCTGGGAAGGAACATTCGGAATAGCCACTACTGTGTCAACAACCTTATTCACTGATTGATTACATTTCCTCTTGTGCTTTCCCTGCAGCATGGGAAAAGCAGACAACGCATCAGATAACGCTGATGACATTAGGGAATGTCTTGCAAGGTAACTCCAGATGGAGTAATAGAGGAAGCGCAGGGCACTGGATGTATGGACGCTACATTTTGGGACGCTTGAGGAGAAACCTGCGGCATATCTTGAACATTGTCAGAAGACTCCTGAACAGCATCCGCCTTAGACAATGTTGGCTCAGGAAAAAGTCTATCCCTGTAATGTAAAGTTCTCTCAATACATGATGAACAGAAAGGGATTGGTGGTTCTTCATTAGTATCAAAACATAAAGAACATGTAACATCTTGCAGGGTTTCTTGGTCCATCTTTATTCACCAATAAACAGACAAACAAGAAAACTGATATTTTATTTAGAAAATATCCCCCAAAAAAGAAACATTACTGTCTAAATTTTAAACAAAACAATAACTGCTTTATTTTTCTGTTATTTAACAAAACAAAGTGGCCCCCAAAAAAACACTCCAGACAACTCTACACCTCAGCCTTTGCCTTGTTTACCTGCCTGCCTGCTAACAGAGTGTACTACTCTGTAGATAATCCGCACTCAACTCTTTAATTACGGTCCGGTAACCACAACGCTGCTAAACCTGTGATGCAGCTGTTTTCCCCACTACAGAACTCAGGACGTGAGACAGGGCAAAAAAAGGCACGCATTAGAAGCTGCCGCCATAACTAACTCCGCCCATCGTGGGTGTAACCACATGAAACTCCCGTTCGGCTAAATGTATTACCACAGCCATCGGGAGTAAAGTAAAAAACACACCAGCATGACTGAGCCAAGAGTCTCCTCGTCCCCAGTGCCTGCTACTGCTGCCTTAAATAACCTTTCCCCTATCATAGGCGAATGTGACTTGTCCCACTGTGTATGATAAAGTGCTATATATTTTCTCTGCAGCATGTCCCAAAAAAAATAAAGTTAGCACTTACCTTAAGACTTCTGCCAGGTAGCACGGCAGCTCACTAGGTTTGAGAGGCCAGTTCCCTCACATGGACCTGTGGATAGAAACAAAGCCTGAGTAATCTTACTCAGGCTTGCACGGTTAGGGCAGCATAAATACATAGGAGGCGCAGTGAGGATTGTACCCCACAAGTTCCCATTGCTTGAAAGCCACCACTGCTCTACTGAAGAGACTGATATGGACTACGGCTACACCCTAAGACAAAGCAGAACAATCTTGCACTGCTTAAAAAATAATAAAATCTTGCTTGAAGAATCTTTTCTTAACATCTAACTTTACCACTTCCATGCTCTAACGTAGGCAAAGAGAATGACTGGAGTTGGAGGGAAGGGAGGTGATATTTAACAGCTTTGCTGTGGTGCTCTTTGCCGCCTTCTGCTGGGCAGGAGTGATATTCCTAATAGTAATTAGATGATCCGTGGACTCACCGTGCCATTAGAAAGAAATTGGGACCTAAAAGGAATACAAATACAAATAGATACACTGTGTGTGATAACTTCTCAGAAATATAAATAAGGCCTCTGAGTAGTGAATTGATAATCACAAAGAAGTAAATCACTGGGAGTGTGTGATCTCAGAAAATATAACTATGCAGCCTCACAATAAGACATGTAAAGGCATATAAAGTTCAAAGTTGTCAAATTGCACTTCTCAATTACTAACAGCCCTCCTAAGTGAATCAGTGCAGGCTTGCGCTATCCAGTGGAAATATAATGTGTATCCCACAGTATTAATCAGTGACAGTGTTCACATTAATAAGCGCCATAAATTACGGCACTGGGGATTACAGATTGGTAAGGCTCCTGTGTGGTTCATGAAAGATTCACAACTCTAACAAATGTATTGGTCCCCTTAAACAGAAGATTGTGCATGTATGTTACCACTATTATGTGATCAGGGAGCAAGGGACTGTATAGTATAAGTGTATTGTTTCAACACATGTTTGGGTGGTAAGTCACTAATAACCAGAACGATTGTGTAACACATGGGATCGTTTGTATCAATTATTGAGGTGGTAGTACTGGTAGTATATCTAGTATCTAACTAACCACCTTAACAACGTGCAATTTCCAGTTAAGTGTTGACAGCTATAAATAAGCCAACCGGATAAACTGTGTAACTTTTGATAAGTATCAAAAGCTACGTCCATACAAACATGAATATGCCACTAATACCTACTAAAAAGTTAGTAAATCAATAGCAATTTGTCCATCTGAAAATGTGTCAAGTATTGTCAAGGTTCCAGTAGCTACAACGTATCAAGCAGCGTTATAATAAGTAGCAGTTTATCTGCCAAAGTGGCTAAATCAGTCAGTTGAACGCTGATGGTTTGTGTATAAGAAATAAATATATTGTAATCTTTGACAGTGTACCCACAGCACTTTACTAACAATTACGGATTATGTTATATCAATTATCTTCCTAAGCAAATGCTGTTGTTGGTACTCTGTCACTAGTGACACAAAGGAAATGCGAGTATGATTAAAGTCTTAGCGTAAGATCGCTTAAGAATATTCACGATAATACACAACTCTACAGGTAACTATTTGCTTAAAATTAAAGCTCCCATAAGATCTAACTCTAACCCCCTTATGGGAGCTCATTTTTAACTTAGCAAATAGTTACCTGTAGAGTTGTGTATCATTGTGCATATTCTTAAGTGGTCTCACGCTAAGACTTCAATCATACTCACATTTTCTTTGTGTCACTAGTGACAGAATACCAACAACAGCATTTATTTAGGAAGATAATTGAGATAACATAATCCGTAATTGCGAGTTTGCTAAATTCACTTAGGAGGGCTGTTAGTAATTGAGAAGTGCAATTTGAAAACTCTTACCAATATATGCCTTTACATGTCCCATTGTGAGGCTGCATAGTTATTAAAATTTTCTGAGATCACACACTACCAGTGATTTACTTCTTTGTGAATATCAATTCACTACTCAGAGGCCTTATTTATATTTCTGAGAATTTATCACACACACAGTGTATCTATTTGTAATTTTATTCCATTTCGGTCCCTTTTCTATTTCATTAAAAGTTATGTTTTAACTATAGGACTATTTGTTACCTTTTTACAGTCAGACAGAGTGCTATATTGCATTCTTTTTTGGATTTCTCTCTTATTTCCATGCTTTGTTTGGACCACCAAATTATTAGTGGCTACATTTAGCCACCAATCAGCAAGCACTTCCCAGGTGCTGAATCAAAAATGGGCTGGCTCCTAAGCTTTACATTCCTGCTTTTCAAATAAAGATAGCAAGAAAACGAAGAAAAAAAAAACAAATTATGCTTACCTGTTAATTTAATTTCCATCGAGGGGAGGAGAGTCCACGGCTTCCTTCATTACTGTTGGGAATTAAGAACCTGGCCACCAGGAGGAGGCAAAGACAACCCAGACAAAGGCTTAAATACCTCCCCCACTTCCCTCATCCCCCAGTCATTCTGCCGAGGGAACAAGGAACAGTAGGAGAAATATCAGGGTATAAACTGTGCCAGAAGATAAAATAAATTTAGGTCCGCCCATCGGAGATACGGGCGGGAGCCGTGGACTCTCCTCCCCTCGATAGAAATGAAATTATCAGGTAAGCATAATTTATGTTTTCCATCTAAAGGGGAGGAGAGTCCACGGCTTCATTCATTACTGTTGGGAACATATACCCAAGCTCTAGAGGACACTGAATGAAAACCGTGAGGGAAAAGGCACACCCTAATCTGAGGGCACCACTGCAAGCAAAACCTTTCTCCCAAACGCAGCTTCCGCAGAAGCAAAAACGTCAAATTTGTAAAACTTTGAAAAAGTTTGTAAGGAGGACCAGGTAGCGGCCTTACAAATTTGCTCCATAGATGCCTCATTCTTGAAGGGCCAAGACGAAGTCACAGCTCTAGTTGAATGAGCCGTGATCCTCTGAGAAGGCTTATGTCCCGCTGTCTCATAGGCCAAGCGAATCAAGCTCCTCAACCAAAAAGGACAAAGAAGTAGAAGAAGCTTTCTGCCCCCTGCGCTTCCCTGAATACACCATAAAAAGAGATGTAGACGGTCTGAAATCCTTCGTAGCCTAAAGATAGAACTTCAGGGCACGAACCACATCCAGATTAAGAAGTTATCTCTCCTTAGAAGAAGGAGGATTAGGACACAAAATGAAGGAACCACTATTTCCCAATTAATGTTACGGTTAGACACCACCTTGGGAAGAAACCCCAAACCAGTGCAAAGCACAGCCTTATCCGCATGAAAAAACAGATAAGGCGGCTCACATTGCAAGGCAGCCAGTTCAGATACTCTGCGCACCGATGCAATGGCATACAGCAAGAGAACCTGCCAGGACGGAATCGTAATGTCAATGGAATGCATAGGCTCAAATGGAACCCTCTGCAAAACCTTAAGAACCAGGTTTAAGCTCCATGGGGGAGCAGACTGTCTAAAGACAGGCCTGATTCTAGACAGAGCCTGAAGTCCCTTTAAGGAACTAGCGGCAAGACCCTTCTCCAAACCGTCTTGGAGAAGGGACAGAATCCCTCCCACTCTGCTAAGGGAACAAGGAAAACTAGGAGGAACATCAGGGTATAAAAGGTGCCAGAAGAAAGAATATAAAAAGGGAGCCGCCCATCAAAAAAAAAATATTACGGGCGGGGTCGTGGACTCTCCCTGCCAAGAAGGAAAGGAATTTATCTGGTAAGCATAAATTATGTTTTCCTTCCATAAGGCAGGGAGAGTCCACAACTTCATTCCTTACTGTTGGGAAAACAAAACCAAGCTCCAGAGGACATTGAATGAGTGACGGGAGGCAACAGAAAAAAGAGGCGGACCCTATTCTGAGGGCAACACAGCCTGCAAAACTTTTCTACTTCATCCGAAGCAAACACATCAAACTTGTAAAATTTAGAAAAAGTGTGTAAGGAGGACCGAGTAGCCGCCTTACAAATCTGATCCATTGAGGCTTCGTTCTTAAAAGCCCAAGAGGAAGCCACTGCTCTAGTGGAATGAGCCGTTATCCTCTCAGTAGGCTGTCGTCCTGCTGTCTCATAAGCTAAGCGGATGACACTCCTCAACCAGAAAGATAGAGAAGTTGTAGTAGCCTTCTGCCCCTTACGCGTCCCCGTATAGATAACAAAGAGGAAGGTTGTCTGAATTCCTTAGTAGCCTGAAGATAGAACTTCAAGGCACGAACCACATCTAGATTATGAAGCAAATGTTCTTTCGTTGAAGGATTAGGACACAAAGAAGGAACAACAATTTCTTGATTAATGTTACGATTCAACACCACCTTAGGGAGAAACCCTAATTTAGTGCGTAAAGCCACCTTATCAGCATGAAAAACCAGATAAAGGGGATCACATTGCAATAGCCAACCAAAAAAGAACCTTCCAAGATAACAATTTAATGTCAACAGTATGCATAGGCTCAAACGGAGCATGCTGCAAAACACTAAGAACAAGATTGAGGCTCCAAGGCGGAGTCCCAGATCTAAACACGGGTCTGATCCTAGCCAGAGCCTAACAAAGGACTGCACATCCGGAACCTCAGCCAATCTTTTGTGCATTAACACCGACAGGGCCGATATCTGTCCCTTCAAGGAACTAGCAGATAGGCCCTTCTCCAGTCCATCCTAGAGGAAAGCTAAAATTCTGGCAACCTTAACCTTATGCCAGGAAAAGCCATGCTCTTCACACCAGTACAAGTCCTCCACACTTTATGGTAGATACGACGAGTAACTGGCTTACGAGCTTGAACCAGAGTGTCGATTACACTCTCAGAGAACCCTCTTTTGGCTAAGACTAAGCATTCAATCTCAACACAGTCAGAATCTAGATTTTGATAAGCAAAGGGACCCTGTATCAGCAGATTTCTGCGACAAGGTAACCTCCACTGAGGAGATGAGGACATCCTCACCAGATCCGCAAACCACGTCCTTCGCGGCCACAATGGAGTAATCGGAATCACAGATGCTCGCTCCTGCTTGATGCGAGCTACCACACGAGGGAGAAGCGGTAATGGAGGAAAAAGATATATGAGACTGAATCAATTTCGCCTGAGGATTCCACGACCTCGACTCGTACCTGGGTAGCTTGGTATTGAGGCGGGATGCCATGAGATCTATCTACGGCTTCCCCCACTCGCTACATATCTCTGCAAACACCTCGGGTGAAGAGACCATTCCCCTGGGTGAAAGGATTGCCTGCTGAGGAAGTCTGCTTCCCAGTTGTCCATACCCGGAATGTGGATTGCTGACAGCGTACATTTGTGAGTCTCCGCCCACTCTAGTATCTGAGATACTTCTCTCATCACCAACGAACTTCTCGTTCCCCCTTGATGGTTGATATAGACAACTGAGGTTATATTGTCTGATTGGAATCAGACCTTGTGCCTTCTTGGCATCCCAAACGGCTCCCCAGCCAGAAAGGGTTGCATCTGAAGTCTCCCAGGACGGTCTCAAAAAGCATGTGCCTTGGGATAGATGATCTGGATAGAGCCACCAGGAGAGCAAGTCTCTCGACGGGCTGTCCAGCACAATCTGTTGAAACAGATCTGAATGGTATCCATTCCATTGTCTCAGCATGCATAGTTGTAAGGGCCTGAGATGGAATCTGGCAAAATTAATTATATCCATGCAGGACACCATGAGTCCGATTATAGCCATACACTGAGCCACTGAGGGTCTCGAGGAGGCCTGGAGGGCAAGACATGTGGAGGTTAGCTTGCAACATCTCTGATCTGTGAGGAATACTCTCATGGATATGGATGGAGTCTATTGTAGTTCCCAGGAAATTCACCCTTGTACTTGGTGTAAGAGAACTCTTTTCCAATTTTATCTTTCATCCATGTGATTGAAGAAGCATGAGAAGGGACTCCGAATGTTCTTCTGCTAGACGAAAAGATGGTGCCTATACCAAGATATCATCCAGGTAAGGCTCTACTGCAATACCTCGTGTTCTGGCAAGGGCTAGGAGAGCCCCTAGAACCTTTGTAAATATCCTTGGAGCAGTAGCTAGGCCAAACGGAAGAGCTATGAACTGGAAGTGCTGATCCAGAAAAGCAAACCTCAGGAACTGAAAATGTTCCCTGTGAATCGGGATCTGAAGGTATGCATCCTTCAGGTCTATTGTGATCATAAACTGTCTTTCCGTAACCAGAGGAAGAATTGACCGTATTGTCTCCATCTTGAAAGAGGGAACACTCAGAAACTTGTTTAGGCACTTTAGGTCCAGAATTGGATGGAAAGTTCCCTCCTTCTTTGGAACCACGAAGAGGTTTGAATAAAACCCCAAACCTCTTTCTGCTGTAGGTACCAGGATAATTACTCCTAAAGAGGCGAGATCCCGTGCGCAACCTAAGAAGGCAGCCCTCTTTTCTGGTCTTGTCGAAGGACTGGAGAGTAGGAATCTGCCCCTGGGTGGAAGAGACTTGAATCCTATCCTGTATCCTTGAGATACAACCTCAAGGACCCAAAGATCCTGTACATCCTGGAACCAAGCGTCTGAAAAAAAGAGACAGTCTGCCCCCTACCCGATCCGATCCTGGATCGGGGGCCGCCGCTTCATGCCGATTTGTTCTCGGCGGGCTTCTTAGTCTGTCTGGACTTATTCCAGGAGTGAGCCGGCTTCCAAGTACTCTTGGGCTGCTCGGACTTGGGAGAGGACTGCTGTTGATGTGACTTGTCAGCACAAAAGGAACAAAAATTAGACAGTTGCCATCTTTAAGACCTATTTTTCTTATCCTGCGGTAGGAAGGCACCTTTCCCTCAGGTAACTGTAGAGATAATGGAGTCCAGCCCTGGACCTAATAAAATCTTCCCCTTGAGAAAGGAGTTTGGATTTAGAAGTCATATCCGCAGACCAAGACTTCAACCAGAGAGCCCGGTGGGCTAGAACCGCAAAGTCAGCAGCCTTTGGACTTATGCGAATAATCTGCATATTCGCGTCACAGATGAAGGAGTTAGCAATTAACAGTGCCTTAATTTTCTCCTGAATATCCTCGAGGGGAGTCTCCACCTCAATGAGCTACAAAAGAGTGTTGCATCAGTAGGTAGCTGCTCCAGCAACCATAGCTACAGCTTTCGCTGGTTGAAATAAAAACCCTGTATGTTGAAACATCTTCCTCCGAAAAGTTTCCATTTGTTTTATCCATAGGCTCTCTAAAAGAAGAACTATCCTCCAGAGGGATAGTAGTATGCTTAGCCAGCGTGGAGATAGCGCCGTCCACCTTCGGGATGGAGTCCCACAAATCTTGACGAAAGGGTGATAGAGGAATGACTGGGGGATAGAGGAAGTGGAAGGGATATTTAAGCCTTTGGCTGGGGTGTCTTTGCCTCCTCCTGGTGGCCAGGTATTGTATTTCCCAACAGTAAGGAATGTTGTGGGCTCTCCCTGCCTTATGGAAGGAAAATTGATAATAAGAGTAAATTATAAAGTTGCATAAAATTGCATGCTCTCTCTGAATCATTAAAGAAAAAAATCTGCGTTTAGTATTCCTTTAAATAAACCTTTTGGATGCTAATATATGTTAACAAAACATGCTGGAATAGTGCTTTAATATCCATGATAGAAACATTCAGAGTTTA
Organism: Bombina bombina; assembly: GCF_027579735.1. Classification (NCBI taxonomy): domain Eukaryota; kingdom Metazoa; phylum Chordata; class Amphibia; order Anura; family Bombinatoridae; genus Bombina; species Bombina bombina. The sequence continues at coordinate 793,613,111 of NC_069501.1, read as the reverse complement.
CTATGTCTTTGAAGGTGTATAGTCCAGTCAAATAAAGCAATGTGGTGCGACATGTTCATTTAGGATAGTGATGGGCAACTTCCTAACACATGGGGCCACTGATCAAACATTTAGAAGCCTTAAGGGCAGCATGTGAATTTATGACTATTAAACCAACAAATATATTTCCTAAAAAGTCCAGTGGTTCAGGGCTAGATGCTGTTCTCGCCTCCAGGGGCTCTTTTAAGTCTTAGTCACCCTAAAGCGCATAATTTAATTTTTTTCCTGGGGCCACAAAAACTATGGCACATTTTTTTAGCTCTGCTTATTCCCAGGGACTCAAGAAACTAGTGTAGGGGAACGATGTAGCCCTTGGGCCTCTAGTTCGTTTAGGGAATCAAAACTACGATAAATATTCTGATACAGTCCAATAAAATAAAAAAGAGAGGAAAACTTCCTATTTCTGTTATCAATAAATCAAAAGATCATTTTCTCACACATATGCCTGTTTCATTTCTGTTTGGATCTTGTATAACGTCTAATTTACCCCAATTAAAACTACCAATACAATAGAAAAAGTAACTTTTCTTCACTACCAAGAGCCACATGATTTGGAATCAAGATAATGTTTTAAATTATTAAAACTGCAGGAAGATATTTAGGGAGGGGCAGAGCCGGCACTCATAGGAGATGGCCGCACTTTAAGTGAGCTCCGGAGAATCGGCCCGATATATAGCTCAATATGCCATAAGGAGGAAGATTGAACAGACCGGCAAAGACACACCACTCATAAAGTGACAAAGGTCAGACTGGGCGACACAGGAGGAAGGTAACACAGCACACGCTGTCACATATTAGAGAAGCGCTACTCGCACTAATAGGAAAACTGCCATAGCTGTTAGCGAGGCTTTGGAAGCCCAGCGCATATTCAGTGATAAGTCCTGTGGAGCTACGCTTGGCTAGATGAAGTTTGCTTAGTCAGGGACTCGACCGCTTGGCCATCCGAAAAGTTGCATTAACTTGGGGAATCCTCCCGATATTAACAAAGCACACGTGGCGGTCGCCATTTTGACTCACACTATACCTCCAGGGAAACACAACAGTTGCAATGCAAAGAAAGCTATATAGATAGCGAGTGGAGGAGAATTTCTTTTGAACTGTGTCCCACATGTCTATTGCAATAAATATCTCATGATATGTCCTAAAAAAGAAAAAATGAGCTGATCACTATCATAATATCATCTGCAAGTTTATTATCAATAGGCAATGGTGTAACGGCTCTTTACAGCTTACGGCTCAAATCTATAACACACTGCTGCATACTTCAAAAAGGCTGCATAGCACAACAAGAGCTGAATACTTAGGCATTACCTATGTTAAGAAGACTGCAAGGATAATATCTTTTACATAACTATACTGATATAAACAAATCACAATAAGGAAAAGAGGGGTAGGAGTAGGTCAAAATCATCTATAATTAGGATCAGTTGCCTCTTTCATTAGCTGATTCCTGCATAAAAAAAAAGGATCATGTCACCTAGGAAAACACCACACAAAGAAAAAGAGAAGAAGGCCCTCCCTAAGGGTTCGACCACACCGTCAGTAGATCATTTTTTCAAGGCTGTAAATTCACAACTGACAGACTGTTCTCCTTCTATATCACCTAAACAGCCACAATTATCATCCAACTCCGAATCTGACTCGGACGCAGACCAGGCCACTATATGTATCCCACAATCACTGCTATCATCACTACCATCTAAAAAAGACTTTGCCTCACTATTGGTGCAAGTAAAACAATGCATTAAAGATGAGATATCAGATTTAAAGAAAGACATCTCAGACATCGGTAATAGAGTGGAAAAATTAGAAGAGGAATGCAGTGCTCACAACACAGATACAGCCAAAATAAAAACACAAATGGAACAGCAAGATACTGCTATTCAACAACTAGAAGATAAATTAGAAGACCTAGAGAATAGGTCAAGAAGACACAACATAAGAATCAGAGGCATCCCAGAAACAATTCAAACATCAGACCTACCCAACTACCTACAAACCTTATTTTCATCTTTAAGAAACCAAGAGGACTCCTCGCCAGTGGAAATAGACAGGGCGCACAGAGCTCTTAGACCTACCCCGCAGGAGGGGGCCCCACCACGAGACACCATTGTCAGAATCACCAAATATTCTGTAAATGAACAGATAATGAAGGGTGCCAGAGAAAAACAACCAATTCGCTTTGAGGATGCCAATCTGCAGATTTATGCTGATCTATCTACCAGAACTCTTCAGAGGCGGAAAGATCTATCCCCACTCACATCCCATCTGAGGTCTATGAACATAAAATATAGATGGAATCACCCATTTAAGCTAATGGTAACATGGAATAACAGAAGAGCAACATGTTCAGCCCCATCAGAAATGTTAGACTGTTGCCACAGGTTGGAGATCCCTCCTATCAAGTCAGACACAGGACAAACCAAAGACCAAGATATGTCTACAAGCACAGAATCATACCCTCAACTCAAAAGTTCAGGCTGGCAAAGAGTCCAACGGAAGAGATAAAGTTGTACCTCAAAAGTGACAATTTGAGATAAAAAGTTGTTGTTTTCCCTTTTGTCTTATTCTCCTTTTTCTTACACAGGTGGCCTGCAAAGGCCCAAAGATGTATCCTTTTATGCAAAAAAGAGCTCATGCTTTATGGTCTCTCCATGGTAATTGTTTTGTGATCATATTGTAAATGTAAGATTATAAGTATAATATACTAATAGTTTTATTTAACAGCTATTATTGGGCAGATAGAGTTCCACATGGAATTCGTATTGGTTATGCTCCCCATAATAACCAATTATAGGTTAGACTTAGTTTATTTTACTGTTATATTTGTTCTTATTAAGTTTTGTAGGTATTTTGTAATGGCAGTGAATATAATCATACAGGAACAAGTACAGGCATATTATAAGTTATGATGGACGAATTTATGCTATGTTTATTATCGCAAAATGTAAAAGGGTTTAATAGTCCTCAAAAAAGATCACTAGCAATTCAAGACCTTGTGAAAAAACATGGAGATATTCTAGGTTTGCAAGAAACACACTTTAAGAGGGGGAATATACCCAGGTACTTTCACAAAAACTACACCCAACATTTCCACAGTGCCCATCCGAAGAAAAAAATAAATGGGGTGAGCATCTTAATACATAAGTCAGTTCCTTTTACATTAATAAACCAATCAAGAGATAAGGAGGGAAGGTTCTTAGCTATTAGCGGGCTATTGTTTAATAAACCTACAACAATTGTCAATATATATGCACCAAACCAAGGCCAAGCCAGTTTCTTCAAATCCATCATACCCTTAATTCAGGATATTCAAATAGGACAACTTTTACTAGTTGGGGATTTTAATATTCCCATATTCCCCAAATTAGACAGTTCAAACAATAATATATGTATCTCTAAAAAAAACCTTAAGACGGTTTGGAAATTTGTCAAGACCTTTTGTCTCCATGACCCGTGGAGAGTACAAAACCCAGATAAAAGAGACTATACCTTCTTTTCAGCCCCAAATAAATCTTACTCAAGAATAGACTATGTTATGGTTGATCATATCACACTAGCCCAAGTGGATGAAATAGCCATCACACACACTGCATGGTCGGATCACTCTATGATGAAATGCACTATCAAATGGCCGTCAGCACCAATTAGAGAATTTAGCTGGAGACTAGAACCTTCACTCCTACTGATCCCTGAAATTAATAGATTGGTATCAGAGGAACTGTCTGACTATTTTCAATTTAATGCACAAGAAGGGATATCCCCCACTACTGTTTGGGAAACCCATAAAAGTTACATTAGGGGGGTCTTAATTAAAGCTAATGCACATAAAAATAAATCTTTAAGGGAAGAATACACACATATATCCAAGGAACTCTCACACTTAGATTATTTACATAAGACTCACCCCCACAATAATAAAATACAGGAACAACTTAAATTTTACAGGGATAAAATGACAACACATTTACATATAAAAGCACAAACTATTGCATTCAAACTAAAGCAAAGATTTTACGCTGAGGCAAATAAACCAGGACGACTTTTAGCAAGATCTCTGAAAACTAAACAAACCAAAACCTATATACATTCAATAAAACAACCAAATGGCAGAATAGTGGAAGATACCAAACAGATAGCTAATACTTTTAAAAATTATTTCCACTCTCTCTATAACCTATTTCCAAACAGGGCAAAAGACCTTCATTCTTCACAATGTCTTGACTATTTGGACAAAATTCAGGTAAAGACACTATCAGTGGAGGAAGGAGAATTGTTAGAATCTCCTATTACAGCACAGGAAATAATAGAAGCAATTAAGACAATTAAAATAGATAAAGCCCCGGGCCCAGATGGGTTTTCTGGGCTATATTATAAACTCCACCAAAATATACTAGTACCACACATGTTAAATATGTTCCACAGAATTGAGGAAATTGGAGTGTTCCCAGATGATATGTTACAAGCATTTATCACTGTACTACCTAAACCAGGAAAGAAAAATGACCAACCTGCAAATTTTAGACCCATATCCCTCCTCAACTTAGATCTAAAAATATATGCTAAAATACTAGCCACCAGGTTGAACAAATTTCTACCCACACTTATATCCCCTGACCAAGTGGGATTCGTGCCGAGAAGGGAAGCAAAAGATAACACTGTTAAAATATTGGACTTATTAGAACACATAAATAAAAATAATATCCCAACAATTCTGTTGTCCACGGACGCAGAAAAAGCTTTTGACAGGCTAGATTGGACCTTTTTGGAATCAGTTTTAAAAAAATTTAATTTCCCACCACTATTTATAAAACAGGTCATGGCTTTATATACCTTCCCCTCGGCGCAAATCCGCATCAATGGCACCTTATCAGAACAGTTCGAAATTAGAAATGGAACCAGGCAGGGATGCCCCCTATCCCCCCTACTATTTGTCTTGTCTCTTGAGATACTAGCATCCAAAATAAGACTTAGCCCCACTATTAAAGGAATAAAGATTAAAAATAAAACATATAAATTATCCATGTTCGCGGATGATATCCTCATGTCATTAACATCCCCGCTAGAATCGATAGTACAGGTTCAAAAAACATTAGCAGACTATGGAAAAGTCTCAAATTTTCTAATCAATATGGCGAAATCTGACATTCTCCCCGTTAACATCCCCCAGGAAATGCTAAATAAAATTAAAGACAGTTGTCAATTCAGTATTCAAATGGAATCTATAAAATACTTAGGAATCAGCATAACTCCCAAAATTGAAACTATACGCACAACAAATTATTCGAAACTCACAGCAGACATTATTAGACTAGCCTCCACTTGGCACTCTAAGCGCACCTCATGGATAGGCAGGATATACTCCACTAAAATGATACTACTGCCAAAAATGTTATACTTACTCCAGACTTTACCTCTTCCCCACACTGAAACATACATTCACAAACTACAAAAAGCAATAAATCAATATATTTGGGGGAGCAAACCTCCCAGGATAGGTAAAAATACCATGTATGCATCAAAGGAGCTGGGGGGGTTGGGAGTACCTAATCTCATGTTATATAAAAAAGCGATTTCTTTACAAAGGATCATAGAATGGTGCAGATTCAGTGAGGCAAACCCTAAACATTGGATCCAAATTGAACATGATATATCAGGCAATCAGCAGCTAGGAGGAGCTTGTTGGACACCCAACACATCATACTTTTTATTAGGGGAATCATTGCAGACCATCACCAACACTTTTTCAGATTGGAAGATATTACACACTCACCACAAAGAGATCTCCAGTGGATTTTCTCCCCTTACCCCTATTCTATCAAACCCAGACCTCCCGGTTAATAAATCTTTTATTCCAGACGCAGACTGGTCCCTCAATAGAATGATACCCATAATCACACTGACACACTTAAATAAAATGAAACCTAAATCTGAAATAGAAAATCTAGGGAAAGGGCTCTTCACATCATGGTTGAGATACCATCAGATAAACCATTATATTAATACACACAAAGAAAGGGACAATCTTATTAGACCCCTAACCCTGTTTGAAAACATATCATTATTGTACAAAATTCTTCTGAAAGTGTCCTCCCCACGTCCCCATAATTTCACCAAGGCTTGGGAAAGAGATTTAGGTATGCAGTTTACCCCTAAGGATTGGACAGACATCTTTAAAAACACAGCACATTCGGCACACTCCACCCAAGGCTTAGAAACTAATTACAAAATTATGCTGAGGTGGTATCTTACGCCGCAAAGGCTCAAATACATGTTTCCACAAGCATCAGACAAATGTTGGAGATGTAACCTGGAGGTGGGAGACCTGGGACATGTGTGGTGGTCATGCTGCAAGATCCAAGCTTTCTGGAAACTAATTATTACAGAGATCAACAAGGTAACATCCAGCAACTTATCATTATCACCCAAGGTCTGCTTATTTAATATATACAGTGAAATACGTTGTGCCATAAAAAGAAATCTAACACAGATAATGATGAATGCAGCTAAATTGTTAATTGCATCTCTCTGGAAATCCAAAGAAATTCCTTCCATAAGGTCTTGGAGAGACAGAGTCCATAATTTGATAAAATTAGAAAGATACTATTTTCTTAGAAGTAACCGTTTACAAATATATAATGATATGTTATTCTTTTGGGACACATACAAAGGTTCTATTGAATCATAGTAATACTATAAGATGCAATGTACTAGTAATTGATGGATCTCAAGTAAGATAGAAGTGAATTGCACTTAAATATAACAATAATTGTGACTGAAGCTTGCCATGTACACTAAGGTTCCTACTGGGACCAAGAGTATCAAGGAAAACTTATTTACTGCCAGGTTTAGGGTTATTTTTAAGTTAGTAATGTAGTTTGTTTATTAGAATGTTTGTATTAGGATATTCTAAGCTTGGTTATAATCAATTCCTCCTGCTGAAATGGTAACCAAACTTTTCCAAGAAAATAACTGGACAGCAGAACTGATGTTTTGATTGTATAAGAATATGATATATGTTAAACACATTATCTGTATACTTGTATAATGGAAGAGTTTATTTGATGTAAACATACATAGAGGAATAACAAGCTGAACAATGATTGTATTTCGAAAATTTTCAATAAAGAAATAAAAACTGAAAAACTGCAGGAAGATATTTAGGTTCAAAACAAATATTTCAGTGCAAAAAAACATAAATTTAAAACAAAAGGTTTTAAAAGAACATTTTTTTTAACTTCAAAGCAAGAAACATTTAATTAAAAAGATTATACTACCAGAATAAGTGTTTCTTCATGTTAATTACACAAAGTATTTTTAGAACATAAAGCGACAATACATTCTAATTTTTTTTATACATCAAAACCAATTACTGCATTGCAAAAGACCTACATGCAAAATAAATGTTTTAAAAGCATTTTTTAGAAAAATATACACTGTTTTGAAGGTTCAGGACATACCCCTTAAAAATCCTATTGAATGTTTATCATAGTTCCTTTGCTGTGGCCAATTAGGGACAGATATAAACAACAACTTTAACATATCAACCAATTACTGTGCATGGAATGCATTTCAGGCTCTCTTGGGGAAGGGGAGACACTTCAATACTAACATTACAGGAAAAGCAGGCAAAATAAATAATGAAAGTACATTACAAAACATTTCATGATGCACAAAAACTTAAATTATGCTTACCTGATAATTTTCTTTTCTTCAGATAGAAAGAGTCCACAGCTGCATTCATTACTTTTGGGAATTAAGAACCTGGCCACCAGGAGGAGGCAAAGACACCCCAGCCAAAGGCTTAAATACTCCTCCCACTTCCCTCATTCCCCAGTCATTCTGTCGAGGAACAGTAGAAGAAATACCAGGGTGAAAAGGTGCCAGAAGAACAAAAAATAAAGACGCCCCACAACAAAAAAATACGGGCGGGGAGCTGTGGACTCTTTCCATCTGAAGAAAATAAAATTATCAGGTAAGCATAAATGGAAAGGGTCCACAGCTGCATTCATTACTTTTGGGAAAACAATACCCAAGCTATAGAGGACACTGAATGCAAAAACAGGAGGGTACAATAGGCGACCCATTCTGAGGGCACCAGGCCTGAAAAACCACAACCCAACCAAACCCCGCTTTGTCGGAGCCGGGCCAAAAAATTTTTTTAAGGAAAAGGCCCCAAGGACACTGACCTGCAGATAGTCCGAAAGGTTAACTAGAGACCGCAAGCAGACTCACTGAGCCAACATTACTCCAGGAGAACCGTCACCCAGCAGTCGGTCCACACACAGCCCCTTCTAGTACAATCCCAAAATCCCAAAAAGGGAGAGGACAAGGTTAAGCCAAAGGGATACCCAAAGGCACAGTAACACCTAAAGGAAAAACCCTCAAGGAAAGCAAAGTCCACAGAGACCTGAATTGATCCTGAGAACAAGGGGAGATGACGCCCAACCCATAAGGAGCAACCGGGCATCATTATGGAGAAGAAACATTTCCCAAACATCATGCAACAGCACTGAAAGACAGCTGCAGACAAAAGTCCTTAAAAAGCAGAACTCAGAAACTGAACAAACAGCAAAGTACAAGAAGCAAACTCAGAAAATAAACATCTGAGTCTAGTAACACGCTGCCATCCATAGGAAGACACGGAGAACCACTATCCGTAAGGAAAAAGTGGCCGAAGAAAATAGCAGATTGCCCAACCTCCAAGACAGAGGACACTCTCCAGGCAATCCAGGCCACCAAGCCTACTCACAGATCACAAAGGGGGAAAAGCACAGAACCTCTAAAAACAAAGTCCACTGTCATCCCCAAGACCTGAGGATGAACAACAGATCTCAGATCCTACACCTAGCCGGACCAGTCCAAGCAGCGGCAGATCTGAAAGCAAGGGAACTGAAGGAACCCCCAAGAACAGCCCCCAAAGGGGCGGAAGAATGGATCCAGCCACTTCAATCGAAAGACAATCGAGCAGGCAATAGACCCAAGGGATCTAGCAAGCCACACGACGAAGTCTCAATGCGGAGATAGCAGCTCCCCAGATGGGAAAGAACAACTCAAAGAGCAGACCAGTCCCCAAAACAGATAAAACATCTGCTCCAACCTCCCGAACACAGAAGAGGCCCCCAAAAAAGAAACCACACCTCCTTAAGGAAAACACAGAGCCCCCTGAAGAGGAGAGCGTCGATAAACACCTGCCCATAAGACAGGAATCGTAGAAAGAACCGAGAGGACACAAGGCCACGTCACTGACGAACACGGAAGAATCCCCTAAAACACCACCATGCTAGCACCCATAGCAGGCGCAAAATGACAGCTGGGCAACCGCAAACCTTCTGTTTGCTAGGCAGGGAAACCTACCAATAGGTCACGATAGTTGGCTGTCCCAAGGGATACCGTATCGTCCGGCACAAGACAAGCTCCAAGGAGCCCAGCTCTCAGAAAATCTGGCCAAGTTGTAAAACAGAACAGCCAGAACAAGGGCTAAGCCCAAGTTCCCCGGAAACTTGAACCCCCAGGCCAGTTCTAGGATCATAAGGTCCGGTAACATCCCACAGCGGGATCAAAGAGAAAACGCAGAGTAAAAACCCTCGACCACCGGAAGATCAGGTCAAGAAGCCCGGATCTCACAAATGATTAGATCAATCTTCCAGGAACACAAACCCCTTGTCTGATATCAAAAACAGACCTCCCAGGGAAAAATCCAGAACAACCCGGATAACGAGAGCAAGAAGCCCTTGTAAGTCCCAACCCAAAGGGAAGAGACCACCCCTCGCAGGACCCCAACATTCCAAAGAGCCAGGTCCATAAATAGACACTAGAGCTAACAGGCGTCCAAGCAACCACCACATGAATGTGCTTTAAAGGGCGGCTAATCCCCCTAAAGGGACACAAAACTCTGCTCATCTAATCCACCTTGAAAGGAGGAAAGGCTGAGTAGAACTTGCCGGGAATCAAACTAGCAACCCTCGGTTGCAACAGCACAGAGTAGCCACATAGCATTAGTATGCTGAGCTAGCTGTCCAGCTAGCCACGAGCTCCAGACACCAGGGGAACAGTGATGACAAGTCACCCGAATAGAGCAACATCAAACCTCCACATCACCTCAGAGTCAAAGTCAGAGGACAGTAAAATTAGGGTATTGATGCCATCTAGATGGCAATACCTAAACCATATGGAGTGGAAAACCACTAGGACCATTTCTATCCTAAGAAAGAGATGCAGAGCATGCCCAACATCGGGAAAGGACCCCTAACCAGAGCCCAGAAGGACCCCACTGTCCAATGACCTGAGACGGAACAACCAACTGCCGAAGGGAATCCAAGTCCCCTGAAGGCGAACCATCCCAAGGAGAAACGGACAATCCAAGAGGTCTCAATGAAGAAGAGAGCCACTAAAGGAACAAGTCCACAAAGTACAATTTCCTAAAGCAACACCGCCCTGCCGGCGGAAAGAGGCACTAAACCCTCTAAATTTCCCACCATGTGGGAAGGAATGCTCTAGGTTCCGAGGATATCGGAAACAACAGAGTGTGACGCAGCAAAATTCACTGACCCAGTCACCAGAGTAACGGCTATTTAGGACCGAAACAATCCCGAGAGCTATACGGACCCGCAAGTCCTCTTGAGAATGCATTGAAACTATTAAAACAAATAACATAAATAATGTTAAGAGCACTCGGCACCCCAACCTGACCAGCAAGGTATAATAGGCGCCACGTGTCTGAATAAGCCGCGAGACAGAAGATCTGAACCCAAGTAGGACCAGCCTGCAACCAGGGTCATAACTGCCAAGCTGGCTAAATCTGCCCTCAGAGAGGGAGGAAGAAAACAGACAAACATGGGACTAAGGTGTCCCGAACCACTTCCGTAGAAGCAAACAGCGAGTTTTGATCTCAGAGATTTTAAATTCCCGCAAGAAACAAAGTATGAAAAAGAAAATAAAATTCATCCTAACCGGATAAAATAAAACAGGCAACCCGAGGGTTAACGCCCAAGAAGAACAGAAAGATCCGCAGGACCAGCCGTACGGAAAGCCTGTTCTTCCAACAAAACTGGGAAAGATCTCGATAACAAGAGATAAAGGAGATTACTTCATCCCCCCCATGTCTAACGAGGTGAGCCATTCGAAGGAGGAGACTGATGAGTCCCATACCCGAGAAGGATAGGGTCCCCAAACAGTTCAAAAACGTGTCTGAGTAAAACACAAAGGCGGGCCCGTCTGTAACGAAAGGCACAATACTCAGGAACAGTTACACCCGCAGGGAACTGCACATGCCCTCCAGTGGCCGAGAGACCTGGGGAAATCGGGCACAAGCACAATCACAAATAAACATCTGGACTTTGTAGACGCGCAAGCGCCAAAAGTATGTAGAAGTGAGAACATGCCACAACCTCCGGGGGGAAAAATCCAACACATAACCTGGGTTACCCGCATGTGTAGTAGTAGGAAGCGGGAGGAAACTCGCCTCCCAGAGGACAGGGCACCCCGAGGCGGATGGCTCAGCAGTCCCTTGAATCCCGAGTCCGAGGAAGAAGGTGCTCTAGGACGGCCTAAAGAACATAACTGACTGACCTGAGTCAATGGGACCAATTCGCATTCTTCACAGGACGAAGAATCTAAATCAGAAAGTTGAACAATCTCAACATCAGTATCCTCCATAACTGGATAAATGATACAAAAAAAAGGACTATGTATAAAACAATTTAAACAGCACTCACCACCTCCTATGAACCAGACACAAGCGGACTAGAGCCATCACCACACAGGAATGCGGAAATGGGAGACCAGAACGTAAACACGCCCGGTCACAAGGTGAACCGTACAGTCCAAAAAAAGCGTGCCCGACCGTAAGGATGCGTCACTTCAACAGGCCATTATGTTCCCAGGCCACGAGCCTAGTTAACACTACACATTAGCAGATTGAATCACATAACAAACATGATTAAAAAAATCCCTGTTCAATAATCCCCCTCAGGAGATATTAACCCTTGATTCCAAGATACTAAAGGAGTCCCACTGAGACCCTGTATTTTTCATGTGAGTTTGCAGGAACAAATGAGTTACAGTACATTCATGAAGAAGTAAAATGAAACAATCTTACCGGAATCTACGCTGTGGAACAGGAACACGGCCCTTCAAGTTTAACGGTTAGTAGCCTTGCCTCCGCTATGGACTTGAGAGAAGGAAGCAGGCAGCGAAGCAAAGTTCGACAACGCCGATTGCTGGTGGAGCTGTTAAAATGAGTCGGGATGGTTTCGCAGAAAGACTCTTCATGCATTTTCAGACTCTAACCTTCATTCAAGCCCTCACAGAGAGACTGACAGGATTACTTAAAACTCCTGTCCCATGTCGAAGAGTACTACCCTCCATAAGAGACGAAAACAAAACTTCTGACACTTCTCTGCCAACCTCCTAGGACGAAAGGCAAAGAATGACTGGGGGATGAGGGTAGTGGGAGAAGTATTTAAGCCTTTGGCAGGGGTGTCTTTGCCTCCTCTTGGTGGCCAGGTTCTTAATTCCCAAAATAAATTTATGCAGCTGTGGACTCTTTCCATTTTTGAAGAAAATTGTGTTTAATGTACCTTTAAAAATATCCCTATACAAAATGAAAACACGTCACTAGAATAAATGATCCATTCATTGTTTTACTATAAAAATCAGTGTATGCATGTTAAATAAAGAAAAAGAGCTACATTTTGAATAAACTAAAGCAGTTACTGCAGAAATAGTACTAAGAAAGCACTAACACGTAGCAGTTAATAATGCAGACAGCTGATGAAAATTCCCAAAACCTGCCAACTTATTATAGGTAAAGATAGAGCCCCTTAGACAGAGGACCAGTAAACCAGCAGTCATATATTTTAAAATAACAAGTAATACTTGACCATGCAGGACCTAAAAGATGGCTCAGTCACTGCTTCTCCCTTTTGAACTTCTAGATGGCAATAGGAGGTAGATTGACTGAAGAAATTATTTGTGCCAGTCTAAAACGTGCAGGAATAAAAAGTGTATATACTACAGTAGCTTGAAGATCATCTCAAACAGCCTGAGGTTTATCTCACTCAGCACACTTCAGGATGCAAACTCCCCTGATGACTGATGTAAGAAGCAGTTATTTTGTCAAATTCAATCTGAAGATGCCAATAACCTTTTGGAGAGATCCATACTTTCACATAAAAAAGCTCTGAGCTCCACAATGTACAAGAGAGTACTCTTCAGATCACCATATTCCTATTTTAGAGTTGATTCCAAATGAAAACAACAAGAAAAAATGTCTGTGGTGATCACAATCCAGTATAACTTCATTCCCTGGAGTAACTGATATCCCCACAAAAATACACTAATTGAAGGAAAAACTCAAATAGTCCCAAATGAATCCTGCCAATATATATGTATATATATATATATATATATATATATATATATATATATATATATATATATATATATATATATATATATATATATATATATATATATATAAAATTTGATATTAGAAGTAAACTGGAAACTTATTTAAAATGATATGCTCTGTCTGAATCACAAAAGAACATTTTGGGTTTTATATCCCTTTACTACAGAGGGTGAGATTACATATACGGCGTAGGTTTCAGCGCAAGTGCCGAAACCCCCGTCGCCCGTAAGTTCACCACGCACAACGGGTAAATCACATATCTGCACCAGCAGATCATATACTGCCGTAAGTTAGATAAACTGGCTAGGTTCGGAAATGTTCGTAAATACACATTTCTGGAGTCGCCAGTGATTTAGGGCAGTATATGAACTGCCGGCTGTCAGGGTACCTGTGAATAGCATTAAATAAACTACATATGTATCAAATAAATTTTGATATTTCAGGTCAGCTAATGTCTCCCTTGACATGAGTTGTGTGGGCTGTAGCCATAACAGACCAAACCCCCCCCCCCCCTCATTCTTCTTGGTTACACAGGAGAGAACAAAGGATGTAGACCTTTGTATAGATAAGACCAATGGGCCACTTCAAAGTCAATATTAGCATTATGGAGCCCTCAGATGTGTATGCCCATATATGGGTTTCCTGCCTCAGATGGGTAATACACTTACAGGCCCCCTGGAAGAAACAGTCGCTGGGTCTGGGACTGAACTCTTTGAAGTTTAAGTATATGCAAATGAAACAGGTTTTTCATGAGGGGGAACCACTTTACATACAAGAATTGATTATCCCCTGCTGAGTTGGATTCACAGGATCTCCTGTTTACCAGATTTGGCGACAACTTAGATTTTAAATAATAGAATGTATACTTAAAAAGTCATATAGATGATTTGTCTATAATTTTCAAATCTATTTAAAATACTCAAATAATATATATATATATATATACACACATACACACATACACACACACACACAGTTTACACCGGGGTTAGGTTTCAGGAGGAATGGTTGTAAATCGAAACCGTTGCAAATTAAAACCCAGTTTATAATGTAAGTCAATGGGAAGTGAGGGAGTTAGGTTCCAGGCCACTCTCAAAATTGACATAAGTAACATCAAATACATTATTTTAAAGGTTTGAAATTAAGACTTTAAATGCTAAACAGCATTATAAACCTAATAATATAGATTGTATCATCATCAAACTAAGTTTAATGAACAACAACATTTGCTAAACATCACCTAATAAAATAATTACACAACAGATTGCATAATCATCAAACCAAGTTTAATGAACAAAAACGTTTTTTTTTACTTGCATTTTTCTGCAATCAGTTTTCTGCATTGTTAGCATGTTAGATAATATTGGGTCTGCACCTATTCTATGCATGTCAATCTGCAGTGATTAATAAGCAGTTAGACACCCTCACCTCAAGCTGCTGGACAGGAAGATAATAGGGAAGTGCCTGCAAGATCTTGCTCAATAGGTCTTGTCTGATCTGTGTATACAGATCAATTTCAGGCTGTTAAACTAGCATAACTTTGCTGAAACACAAGTGGACAGCTCCACCTACTGGCTATTTTAATTAGTGCACTGATTTTTAATGCATTTCAATATCAGTCCCATAACTGAAAAAAAGGTTGTTATTCTGAAATGGCGCAAATTGAACCGGCGTAAACCGAGGGCTATACAGGGAGTGCAGAATTATTAGGCAAGTTGTATTTTTGAGGATTAATTTTATTATTGAACAACAACCATGTTCTCAATGAACCCAAAAAACTCATTAATATCAAAGCTGAATAGTTTTGGAAGTAGTTTTTAGTTTGTTTTTAGTTATAGCTATTTTAGGGGGATATCTGTGTGTGCAGGTGACTATTACTGTGCATAATTATTAGGCAACTTAACAAAAAACAAATATATACCCATTTCAATTATTTATTTTTACCAGTGAAACCAATATAACATCTCAACATTCACAAATATACATTTCTGACATTCAAAAACAAAACAAAAACAAATCAGTGACCAATATAGCCACCTTTCTTTGCAAGGACACTCAAAAGCCTGCCATCCATGGATTCTGTCAATGTTTTGATCTGTTCACCATCAACATTGCGTGCAGCAGCAACCACAGCCTCCCAGACACTGTTCAGAGAGGTGTACTGTTTTCCCTCCTTGTAAATCTCACATTTGATGATGGACCACAGGTTCTCAATGGGGTTCAGATCAGGTGAACAAGGAGGCCATGTCATTAGATTTTCTTCTTTTATACCCTTTCTTGCCAGCCACGCTGTGGAGTACTTGGACGCGTGTGATGGAGCATTGTCCTGCATGAAAATCATGTTTTTCTTGAAGGATGCAGACTTCTTCCTGTACCACTGCTTAAAGAAGGTGTCTTCCAGAAACTGGCAGTAGGACTGGGAGTTGAGCTTGACTCCATCCTCAACCCGAAAAGGCCCCACAAGCTCATCTTTGATGATACCAGCCCAAACCAGTACTCCACCTCCACCTTGCTGGCGTCTGAGTCGGACTGGAGCTCTCTGCCCTTTACCAATCCAGCCACGGGCCCATCCATCTGGCCCATCAAGACTCACTCTCATTTCATCAGTCCATAAAACCTTAGAAAAATCAGTCTTGAGATATTTCTTGGCCCAGTCTTGACGTTTCAGCTTGTGTGTCTTGTTCAGTGGTGGTCGTCTTTCAGCCTTTCTTACCTTGGCCATGTCTCTGAGTATTGCACACCTTGTGCTTTTGGGCACTCCAGTGATGTTGCAGCTCTGAAATATGGCCAAACTGGTGGCAAGTGGCATCTTGGCAGCTGCACGCTTGACTTTTCTCAGTTCATGGGCAGTTATTTTGCGCCTTGGTTTTTCCACACGCTTCTTGCGACCCTGTTGACTATTTTGAATGAAACGCTTGATTGTTCGATGATCACGCTTCAGAAGCTTTGCAATTTTAAGAGTGCTGCATCCCTCTGCAAGATATCTCACTATTTTTGACTTTTCTGAGCCTGTCAAGTCCTTCTTTTGACCCATTTTGCCAAAGGAAAGGAAGTTGCCTAATAGTTATGCACAGCTGATATAGGGTGTTGATGTCATTAGACCACACCCCTTCTCATTACAGAGATGCACATCACCTAATATGCTTAATTGGTAGTAGGCTTTCGAGCCTATACAGCTTGGAGTAAGACAACATGCATAAAGAGGATGATGTGGTCAAAATACTAATTTGCCTAATAATTCTGCACTCCCTGTATATATATATATATATATATATATATATATATATATATATATGAACCTGTGAGATGTGTCTATCGCATAAGATACCTTTAAATCTAAAGTGAATACATAACTGTCTATTTTAAGTGTTTAACCAACTTACTTCAGAATAACAACATTGTTTCTTTCATTTCAGACCGAGGAGAAAATCGTAAATTGTCCCAGAAATTATATATAAATTGTGTTTTTCATACACTGAAAATAACACTATCAAGAGATGTAATGAATGTGAAATGTGCTGTATTTTTTATTAATATGAGATAATAATCAAATGCAACTTTAAAGGCATCTTCTAAAATATTATGAGAAATATATCATATTTAGTCTAAATAGTATGACATAATCCAATACACATGGAACATGCGGCTTGTTAATACTGGATATTAAAGTATATTTAATAAACATTTTAAGGTGAGATATTTAAACTGCAGCAATATTTGATGGTGAGACTGCATTTCTGGTTGACTGCTGCTAGTGGTTTATGCAAGAATTACAACCAAAGGGAATTAAAATATCATATAACCATATGTTCCCAGCAAGCCAATCAAACGTTCAGCTTGAAGGGCCTATCACAGACAAACTTCGTTAAGGGACTATCAAAAGACAGCACCGTGGTGCATATCCAAAAAGGTTAACCAATTATTAGAATAAAAAGGGGTGGTGTGTATCACGTGATAACCTCATGCAAGGGAATAGAAGTGGTATTTGCTTGCTAAAATTTTGACTGATAACCTTGCTGGCCTGTTGGAAACACAGTCTCTATAAGCAAAAATTGGGCTAACTTCCTTATCCATATTGCACAATACCTCTCTTAATTTATGAGGTGAATTGGACTTATCAGAAAAAGCTGAAGCATTCATTTAGTTATCTGGTAAAGTATAAGCAATTATAAAGTATATATAATATTTAAATCAAAGGTATTCTATAGCTATAGTTTATTTGAAGCTGGTCATTTAAAAGGGCACTGTGTATTTTAAATGTATATCCATATTCCTGTGTAGTTTTAACTAGTCACATTAATGCTAAATAATTTTACTTGCTAGATAAAGGTCTTTTGTATTTTATATCTTTGTCAGGCTTATTATTGCAGTTAAATTTATCTGCTGTATTAAGTTATTTGTAGCCATTGTGATATATTTTAAAACTTGTTTTATAGTAGCTAAATAAGAGGTTATTTCAGACATATTGACATATAAATTGTCTGTTTGCATTAATAATATATACAATTTCTGGTGTTTTTAATTGAAGTTATATAGAATCATTTGTGGGCTAAGTAGCTTAATTATACTAATCTCAAGAATTTAGGAATAAGTATTAATTTTAATTGTTTTGTATATATATTTTAATTGGGTGTTATTTTAAATAATAATAATAAATAAATTGTATTATAACCCTGGTATATACTGACACGGCTCCTAAGTAAAAAACAAAAAAAGTTGACCATAAAAATCTAACCAGTCTCCCAAAAATAAAACTGACACGTCAAAATCCCTATATCCACCATACCCCCACATCGCAACTACTAATAAAATAACCCCTAAACCGCCAACCCCCCAATCGCAATCCACCTAATGAAGTTATTAACACCTAATCCGCCAACCCCCAAAATTGCAATCTACCTAATAAAGTTATTAACCCCTAATCTGCCAACCCCCCACATCGCAATCTACCTAACAAGTTATTAACCCCTAATCCACCAACCCCCCACAACACAAAGTATTAAACTAATAACTAAGATCCCTAACCTAACACCCCTAAGTTAACCCCAATTCCAATACACTAACATAAAATAAAAAAATACTAACTACATTAAAAAATAATAAACATTAGCAAAAAATAAAAAATTACTTTAAAAACCCTTACATTACTGAAAAAAACAACCTACACTTGATCATAAAAACAACAACCAAAGCAGTACACTTAAAAAAACAACCTAGGGGCGGAGCCTGGTGCAGCACAGGAATGGAAGCATAGTGGGAGAGCTCCGTGCAGAAAACCAGATAAAGTGGCTAAGAAAGTGATGTAAGTGGCAGGAGAGCGGGCAAAAGACAGGGCAAAGGCAAGAGACACTATCAACAGTGATTTTGGGAGAACCGCAGCTCCTAGGATGTCAAAAAACTCATAACGGAGGTCAGAGCAGAGACGCCATTGTTATAACCCACGTGGCACTGACTTTACTACAGCTAGCGGAGAGCGCATCTAGCTTGAATGGGGTGAGCTGCAGAGGAGCCGGAGGGGACAATACAAGGTATCGCTTCTCTGTGAAAGGTGGAGGTGGCAAAGAGAAAGTGGAGGAGAAGGAAGGACAGGCAACGGCAGCACCTAAGCAACGGAAGCAACAGGTACACATGGAGGCCCGATTCTGATCGGTAACTGAGCTGGGGGTTGCGGTGGCACAAGATGTGGAGAATCTAAGGGGAAGAGACTACAGAGAGAGGCCTGAACAGAAAATTCAAACGGTCCGGTAATATAGAATGACACAGCCCATAAAGGCCTATAACATGTTAAGAGATCCCCTGACTGCACAGAGCTTATTGACACAGAGGGAGAGACTTTTTGTTTTGCCTAGACAACAAGCTAGGTCCCTTTGATTCTTTTATACCCCTTCTGGGCCTTGAAAGTTTATTATGAATTGAAGGGGTCGCTAAGGCAATAAAACGATAAAGAAGAATCTATAAAGAGAATATGGCTATAAATGTATAATAGAGACTTTATGGGAACTCATACTGCCTGCAATACACAGCTGGTCTTTTGAGGCCTCCTCATGCTCCCTTGTTGATAAAAAACACTGGATATAGCTAAGAAGATATTTTAGTGACACTTTGGTCTTTTGAAAATATACATTACTGTGAAGGAGGCAGGTGAAAACCATACTCACTCGCTGGTTAAAGAAAACGTAACCCAGACACCCTATCTATATACAGACATACTGTTATCCTGATCACTATTACACTGCACTCCTTACTTTACAGGGTGACAAAAGCATATCAAGATGGCTGCGAGGAAAGGCTCTAAGGCACCTCTACAAAATAAACAGTCTGCAGCTACTCTTTTTTTCCAGCCTGCGAAGGGAGAAAAGTTATCTGACACTCAAATGCAAGAATCAGATGAAGAGAGGGAGGAGATGGAGGGAAACAGGGATGGAGGGGAAGACTCCAGGCCCTTAACTAAAGCTGATCTGGATCATCTAGTCTCCAAGCAGGATATTAACAGTAATTTTGAGAGACTGCTAGAAAAAATGGAATCCTTGCAAAACTCTGTAACTAACAGTATATCAGAATTAAAACAAGAGATAGTTGATCTGGGGTCAAGAGTAAACTCCTTAGAGGAAAGCGGTGATACTATGGTAGAAGATCTAAATGCAGTAACAGATAAAGTCACTTCTCAACAATCTGAAATAGAAGAAATATACGATAAACTAGAGGATCTAGAGAATCGTAGCCGAA
Source organism: Bombina bombina (assembly GCF_027579735.1). Taxonomy (NCBI): domain Eukaryota; kingdom Metazoa; phylum Chordata; class Amphibia; order Anura; family Bombinatoridae; genus Bombina; species Bombina bombina. The sequence continues at coordinate 793,592,932 of NC_069501.1, read as the reverse complement.
GATCTAATCTCAGACTAAAGGGAATACCGGAAACAATAGGCCCTAAAGAGTTAAATGCTTATTTGTCAAACCTCTTTCGGAGCATTACTGGCTCAGGAGGGGACGAGAGTTTCCAAATGGAAAGGGCGCATAGGGCACTTCGGCCCAAACCTAAGGGGGATGAGCCACCCAGAGATGTTATTATCAAGATGTTACGCTTCCAAGAACGGGAAGAGATACTTGCAGCAGCCAGAAAGAATCCCACTTTTAAATATCAGGGGAACATCATCCAGTTTTTACAGGATTTATGCCTAAGGACTTTACAAAGAAGAAGCTCCCTTAGACCGCTTACATCCCTGTTGAGGAAAAATCAAGTGCCATACAGATGGGGCTTCCCTTTTGCTCTACACATAACCTGGGAAAACAGGACATTTTCTATTAGGGACCCTCAGGAGATCCTAGAAACATGTCGTAGACTGAAGCTAGATCCCCCGGCTGACCTACAGCAGGAAACAACCTCTGATCATTCTACTCAGGGGGGAAAGCCTCGTCAGAAACAATGGTCCAAGATTCCGGAAAAGAAGCGAAAGACCTAAACACTCTAGACCCTGCAGAAGGTTCAATTGTCTGAAGAGACAACTCTTTATTTTTGTATTTTTGACCCTGGTATCCCCTTCTCTGGGATCACAGCTCAGCTGATACAGAGGAACTTGCCTGGACTTATTGGGACCTGTAAGATCATATACCAAGGGTCAGATAAGTATGATCACAATGAGCAAATGTTTTGATTTCTAGGTATTGCTTGTGACTGGATTTTGAGAATTGGAAGGGGGTGGAGGGTTATCAGTCATTATGTGCCTTATCCAGAAGACCACCTACGCAATCGGGACAATTATATTTGGTAATAAGGACATTTCTTAATGTTGTGTGCAACTTTTCCCCCTGACAGGTTTCAAGCTGAGACAAGTCACCACAAGATTTGTTATTTGTCACTCTTTGAAATGTTTTCTAACCAGAAATGCCATTGCAATTGCCATGTTTTGTTCTCTTTCTCTTTTAATTCTTGCCTATTCTCAAGATATTTACTGAGCCATAATGCTGAAGTGATGTTGTAATCTGCACTCAGGTATAATATGTGTTGGTTCCCGGATGGGAATGACATAGTTTATGTTGTTATGTTTGAATTTCTATGTTATTTAATTTTTATTCTTTTTTGGTTAAACCAGGTGATTCCTAAAAGGTTTGAAGGAAGGAATTTGAGGAAGTATTGTAACATGAGGGTAACTCAGGTATTAAAGAATAATGGTAGAAAGGGGGTCCTTTGGGACTCAGACAGAGCTGATGAGACAAATTACATAGGGAGGATAGGGGGGGAGGCGAAAAAGATTACTGATGGCACATAATATAAAACTAATCTCTCATAATGTCAGAGGACTAAACACAGATACTAAAAGACGCACAGCCATGACACAATATCTGAAGTTTAATGCAAACATTATATTTCTTCAGGAAACGCACTTTCTGTCCCAGACGATCCCAAGATATTGGACTCAAAGGTTTTCACAACATTTCCACTCAACGACAGACTCAAAAAAAAGGGGGGTGACGATTCTACTACATAACTCTTTGGACTTTATACTGGATAGTGAAATTAGAGATACTGAAGGTAGGTTTGTGATAGTGAGAGGCACTATTCAGAACACTAAAATCACTCTTTGCAATGTATATGCACCCAATGAGACACAGAATGCCTTCTTTGAAACAATTTCTCAACATCTCACCCAGTGGTCACAGGATAGAATAATCTTGGGAGGGGATTTCAATGTCACTATGACCTCTTTCTCGGAGGGGGACACTAAGGGGCTATCGAGTAAACAACACCGTCACAATGCAATAGTTAAGTCAATTAGGGAGTCGATGGGAGCACATAATCTTATAGACTCATGGGAGGCGGTGGGCAATTCCAAACATGAATACACATACTACTCACCGGCACACAATTCTTACTCCACCTTAGATTATATTTTCGTGAGTCAAATACTGACCCCTAATCTGATTACATCAAGTACGCAGTCATGCGTGTGGTCTGACCATTCACTAGTAATTTTAGAGCTAGCAGGGATTTTAAATTTCTTAAGACCAAGATCATGGACGTATAACCCAACGCTCCTTAAAAACCCAGCAATATTGGAGAGAATAAAGATAGCACTAGGAGAATATTGGCAAGTAAATACGGGGACTACAAGTAACCCAATAATGATTTGGGCCGCTCACAAACCGGTGTTGAGGGGATTGCTTATTAAAGAGAAATCGATTGGTCGTGAGACACTCAACACATTTAGTGAACACACTTCAGAGAGAGGTAGAGACACTGGAGCGGGAACATAGGCGAACCCTTTCCTCGGGAATATATAGATCTCTTCAGACTAAACGTAAAGAATTGGCCACAATCTTAAACGAGAATTCTGTCCGTGCTGCACTGCGGTTGAAGGCACACTACTATGTGTATGCAAACAAGCCAGATAAATATCTGGCATATAAATTAAGGGAGAGAACCAAACTCTTTGCAATACCTTCTTTACACACACAGGGGGGGACTCCCACTTCAAATCCCCAAGAGATAGCCGAAACCTTTGCTCAATATTATGAGAATCTCTACGATGGGAAGAAGGTGGCTGGGGGGGATCTAGATCGGCAGACAAACAACCTCCTGGGACAGGCTAGATTACCACAGATTCAAGACTCGGATCTGGCCATTTTAAATGCAGAGATTACGGCTATGGAAATACTGACAGTAATTAGGGACCTCAAAACGGGAAAAGCGCCAGGACCAGACGGACTAACAGGGGAATATTATAAATTATTTAGAAGAGAGCTGCTACCCCATATGTTGACCTTCTGTAATGGTATACTAGCGGGGAGGGAACTACCTCGGGATATGTTAAGAGCCAAGATAGTGGTGATACCTAAAATAGGGAAAAACCCAAAATACTGCCAAAATTACAGGCCCATTTCCCTGATTAACACAGATCTCAAAATCTTCACAAAAATTATAGCTAACAGACTTAAATCAATTCTACCAGCATTAATCCACAAAGACCAAGTGGGGTTCATTAAAGATAGGGAAGCCCCGGACAATGTGAGGAGAATTCTAACCCTAGTAGATTACTTAAAGCAGACTAAGACTCCATCACTACTTTTATCACTTGACGCAGAAAAGGCGTTCGATAGGGTAGATTGGACCTTTATGTTTAAAGTCTTAGAAAACATGGGTTTTAAAGGAGCATTTATAAAGGCACTTACAACCATTTACTCAAGACCGACGCTCAGCGGTGGGAGCAGCAGGATACATTTCAAGACCCATTGATATTTTAAACGGAACCCGTCAAGGGTGCCCACTCTCGCCACTCCTGTTTGCCATTAGTATAGAACCACTTGCAGCGCTTATTAGGCATTCGATGGATATATCAGGGGTGAGGGTGTCCAATGACGAATATAAATTGACACTATTTGCCGATGACGTTTTGCTAACATTGACCAAGCCTCTGATCTCTCTACCTAATCTATATGACATTTTGGGAAAATTTTCAGACATTTCGGGCTATAAGATTAATCTAGATAAATGCGAAGCCTTACCCATTTGTCTTCCATCACATACCCAAAAGTCGATTGAGCTAAACTTTAATCTCACATGGGCAAAAACCCACATTACCTATTTGGGAGTCAAGATTAATAGTGCATTCTCTGAATTGTACAGAATGAATTATGTCCCTATCTATAAAGCCATTAGGAGAGACCTAAACAATTGGAAAAAGGGGAGATTTTCGTGGTATGGGAGACTTTCGGCTATTAAAATGAATGTCCTACCCAGGATTTTGTACCTTTTCAGAGCTCTGCCGGTTGGGGTCCCCCTGGCCGATCTAAATGCCCTACAAACTGATTTATTTCGATTTCTAAGGGGGGATGGGAAAGCGAGAATAGCGGCACAATTGTTAAAACAGCATAGACAGATAGGGGGAGTGGGAGTCCTGAACCTAGTGGATTACTATCATGCCTCCAGGCTGGCACAATCTGTCATCATGGAGAAAAACTTTCAGGGGGTTCTCTGGCCAAAAATTGAAGCAGATATTGAAGGCAGCGACAATCCGGCAGATATATTAAGGGATCCCTTATGGAATACCAAAAAACTTGCATATAGGTCACCGGTAACATATGAATCTATACACATCTGGCATAAGATAACCAAACAGATGGACTTATTTAACCCTCACTCTCTATTGACACCCTTAAAACTTTTACTGCCAGTCGAACTTAGAAAAGCAGTGGGAAAATGGGAAAATAAGGGCCTCTATAGGGTCGCAGATTTTCTAGATGGGGAACTAATATCTACCTTTAATCAGATCAGAGATAAGATCCAACCACACACATTGAACTGGTTTCTCTACTTACAGATTTCATCAGCTATCTCAAAACACATGACTGACAGACTTAAGCAACCCTTGACTTCTATGGAAAAGATATGCAGCACACAAGCCAGAGGGAAACATGTGATTTCTCAGATATACTTGATATTGCAAAGAAAGAAGGCCATCCATAAGACTCCTTTAATGGAGAGATGGGAAAGAGAGGTAGAGGAGGTGAAAGAACAGAAGACATGGGAAAAGATCCTGTCAGAAGCAGGGAAAGGCATGCTTAGTGCAGATATGAAGGAAAACTGTTTGAAGGTGGCCTTTTCGTTGGTATCTTACACCAGAAAGGACGGCTCACATTCAATCTGTAAATAGTGCTTTCTGCTATAGAGGATGTGGGAGGAGAGGGACGTACAGACATATGTGGTGGGACTGCCCAAAGGTCCGACCATTATGGGATAGGCTCTTGAGGCTGCTCAGTGACACATTAGATGAAAACATTGAACTAACGATAACTCAGGCAATTTTACATGAGAGGGTGGGCTCGCTGAACTCAGCGATCAACACTTTTATTAGGACTCTTTGTACTTGCTTACGCATCTGTATAGCTAGGCATTGGAAGGTGGGAGCACCGAGATGGACAGAAGTTTTAGATAAAATAAAAGATACATATACAATGTCAGAATTAGCAGCTTGGGCGCAAGGGAACACTGAGCAGTTTCAAAAAATATGGTTCTATTGGATTCTGAAAGGCTGCACTCGACCACACACCACTCAGGACAGAGATGAATGAGAGTAATCAAGACAGTAGGGGAGATAAGATATTTGTAGAGGAAATTCGAAGTCAGGGGACAGACCGGGTCTGGAGATACCTGACTTGCCTGACTGAGATCGTAATATGTTGATAGTAATTTTTCTTTTTCTTCAACAGAAATATTATTTGAGAGATGTCTAGAGAGCATGGAATCACCTGGTGGGAGGGAGGGATGGGAGGTTGGGGGAGTTAAGTTTGTTATTTTTAATGTATTGTTAATAATCTGCTCATGTTAAGGGGAAGGTGACTCTACTCAAAGCAGACCAGTCTTGAGGTGAAAGTAATATTTGATATATGTGCAGAGAAAACACAAGGTGGTAGGCGGGACATACGTGTATAAAATGAGTCATCTTCACCCGGTACTAGTGCTTTGTATTTTGTGTTTCAAAAATTCAATAAAAAATATTTCAACTAAAAAAACAACCTAAAATTACAAAAAACATAATTTATGCTTACCTGATAAATTTATTTCTCTTGTAGTGTATCCAGTCCACGGATCATCCATTACTTGTGGGATATATTCCCTTCCCAACAGGAAGTTGCAAGAGGATCACCCACAGCAGAGCTGCTATATAGCTCCTCCCCTCACATGTCATATCCAGTCATTCGACCGAAACAAGACGAGAAAGGAGAAACCATAGGGTGCAGTGGTGACTGTAGTTTAATTAAAAATTTAGACCTGCCTTAAAAGGACAGGGCGGGCCGTGGACTGGATACACTACAAGAGAAATACATTTATCAGGTAAGCATAAATTATGTTTTCTCTTGTTAAGTGTATCCAGTCCACGGATCATCCATTACTTGTGGGATACCAATACCAAAGCTTAAGTACACGGATGATGGGAGGGACAAAGCAGGAACTTAAACGGAAGGAACCACTGCCTGTAGAACCTTTCTCCCAAAAACAGCCTCCGAAGAAGCAAAAGTGTCAAATTTGTAAAATTTTGAAAAAGTGTGAAGCGAAGACCAAGTCGCAGCCTTGCAAATCTGTTCAACAGAGGCCTCATTTTTAAAGGCCCAGGTGGAAGCCACAGCTCTAGTGGAATGAGCTGTAATTCTTTCAGGGGGCTGCTGTCCAGCAGTCTCATAGGCTAAGCGTATTATGCTTCAAAGCCAAAAGGAGAGAGAAGTTGCTGAAGTCTTTTGACCTCTCCTCTGCCCAGAGTAAACGACAAACAGGGCAGATGTTTGACGAAAATCTTTAGTTGCCTGTAAGTAGAACTTCAAGGCACGGACTACGTCCAGATTATGTAAAAGACGTTCCTTCTTTGAAGAAGGATTAGGGCACAATGATGGGACAACAATCTCTTGATTGATATTCCTGTTAGAAACCACCTTAGGTAAAAACCCAGGTTTAGTACGCAGAACTACCTTGTCTGAATGGAAAATCAGATAAGGAGAATCACAATGTAAGGCAGATAACTCCGAGACTCTTCGAGCCGAGGAAATAGCCATCAAAAACAGAACTTTCCAAGATAAAAGTTTAATATCAATGGAATGAAGGGGTTCAAACGGAACTCCTTGAAGAACTTTAAGAACCAAGTTTAAGCTCCACGGAGGAGCAACAGTTTTAAACACAGGCTTAATCCTAGCCAAAGCCTGACAAAAAACATAATTTATGTAAGAACTTACCTGATAAATTCATTTCTTCCATATTAGCAAGAGTCCATGAGCTAGTGACGTATGGGATATAAATTCCTACCAGGAGGGGCAAAGTTTCCCAAACCTCAAAATGCCTATAAATACACCCCTCACCACACCCACAATTCAGTTTAACGAATAGCCAAGAAGTGGGGTGATAAAAAAGTGCAAAAGCATATAAAATAAGGAATTGGAATAATTGTGCTTTATACAAAAATCATAACCACCACAAAAAAAGGGCGGGCCTCATGGACTCTTGCTAATATGAAAGAAATGAATTTATCAGGTAAGTTCTTACATAAATTATGTTTTCTTTCATGTAATTAGCAAGAGTCCATGAGCTAGTGACGTATGGGATAATGATTACCGAAGATGTGGATCTTTCCACACAAGAGTCACTAGAGAGGGAGGGATAAAATAAAGACAGCCAATTCCTGCTGAAAATAATCCACACCCAAAATAAAGTTTAATGAAAAACATAAGCAGAAGATTCAAACTGAAACCGCTGCCTGAAGTACTTTTCTACCAAAAACTGCTTCAGAAGAAGAAAATACATCAAAATGGTAGAATTTAGTAAAAGTATGCAAAGAGGACCAAGTTGCTGCTTTGCAAATCTGATCAATCGAAGCTTCATTCCTAAACGCCCAGGAAGTAGAAACTGACCTAGTAGAATGAGCTGTAATCCTCTGAGGCAGAGTTTTACCCGACTCAACATAGGCAAGATGAATTAAAGATTTCAACCAAGATGCCAAAGAAATGGCAGAAGCTTTCTGGCCTTTTCTAGAACCGGAAAAGATAACAAATAGACTAGAAGTCTTACGGAAAGACTTAGTAGCTTCAACATAATATTTCAAAGCTCTAACAACATCCAAAGAATGCAACGATTTCTCCTTAGAATTCTTAGGATTAGGACATAATGAAGGAACCACAATTTCTCTACTAATGTTGTTGGAATTCACAACTTTAGGTAAAAAATCAAAAGAAGTTCGCAACACCGCCTTATCCTGATGAAAAATCAGAAAAGGAGACTCACAAGAAAGAGCAGATAATTCAGAAACTCTTCTGGCAGAAGAGATTGCCAAAAAGAACAAAACTTTCCAAGAAAGTAATTTAATGTCCAATGAATGCATAGGTTCAAACAGAGGAGCTTGAAGAGCCCCCAGAACCAAATTCAAACTCCAAGGAGGAGAAATTGACTTAATGACAGGTTTTATACGAACCAAAGCTTGTACAAAACAATGAATATCAGGAAGAATAGCAATCTTTCTGTGAAAAAGAACAGAAAGAGCAGAGATTTGACCTTTCAAGGAACTTGCGGACAAACCCTTATCTAAACCATCCTGAAGAAACTGTAAAATTCTCGGTATTCTAAAAGAATGCCAAGAAAAATGATGAGAAAGACACCAAGAAATATAAGTCTTCCAGACTCTATAATATATCTCTCTAGATACAGATTTACGCGCCTGTAACATAGTATTAATCACAGAGTCAGAGAAACCTCTTTGACCAAGAATCAAGCGTTCAATCTCCATACCTTTAAATTTAAGGATTTCAGATGTTACGGTTGCCTCCAGGCTGGCTGGAAGTTGGACCGTAGAAAAGGATGCTCCTAGCGCTCACCAAAGAATCATCAGCACCATAGTCAGCAATCCCTGTAGTGATATTAGCTGAAGCTGTCCCCTACAAACATGAGTCAAAGCTTCAAGTTAGAGGGTCAACATAGGTCTCATGTGCTGGAGCACACAGCCTGCTTTTATTCAGGTTACATGCAAACAGGACACTCTCAGGGGGAGGCATAAAATCCCCCATCACACATTTGATATTAGATAGAGAGACACTCCCTTTGACAGGCCACAACATTTACTTCAGCAGATAACATTACACACAATAAAACAATGCAGTCCACCTTATCAATACTAGTCTGATTAGACAATGGGAAAGTTGATCACTAAACCTAATTAGAGCTGATCCCAGCAGACTTGTATGTAGAATAGGTTTCTTGAAGCTGAACAAAATTTAACTCTTAATGGCACACAATGAAACTGAACCAAGTGGGAGAAAGCCAGGGACAAGTCATTTCACAGGTCTGGGGACATAGTCTTAAAGGGGGCATTGTTCACCAGAGTCACAATATGTCCCCAGACGTTTCCCAAAGGGCCACACACACCCAACAAAAGTCAATATACTCTCAGGGGCACAATCTTCCAGGGGCCATAGTCATGAGGAAGGAGGCTGGCAAATAGGCTTCTCCAAAATTCAGGGAAGCAGGGCAACCTTCCATTTAAAGGGCCAGTCACAAATAGCAGTTTGTAACATATCTCCCCTTTTGGAAGGAGACTAACAAGGCACCTGACCTTCTGTCGGTCAGTGCCTAAGTTAGTCTCGCAACCCACCCACAAATAAACACTAGCAGCAAAGCAGCCCCCCCACAACAAGTAGCACTGGCCTGTAGGTTCCAGGTTATAGGATGAAAGTGTAGCATCCTCTGCCTTCCTGGCGCAGCTGGGCAAATAGCTGATGGTACTTGGGGGGCAGAGGCCAGCGGCACTCTGCCCTGGTGCCAGCGCTTCTGCTGGGGTGAGGGGTTTGCAGGCCAGTCCTGTAACAAGGGGGTCTGTAGGGCAGAGGACAGCAGCGCTCTGTCCTGATGCCAGCTCTTCTGCTGGGGGAATTGGGGCATAGTCCTGCCCGGTGGCAAAGGGAACGTGGGGGTCAGTGGGGGTTAACATCTCCACTGTTAACCCTGGGCCCAAGTTAGGAGTTAGCTGGGGAGGGGGAGATTGGCTTACCTCCTCCTCCTGATACTCCGGCGGTCGTTGGGAAGGGAGGTCGATGCTCTCCTCTTCTTGTGGAACATGCTGCGGCTGGGGAGAGAGACCGGTTGTCTCCTCTCCCTGGAAGGCACACTCCGGCTGGGGAGGGAGGTCGATGCTCTCCCCTCCCTGTAGCTGGGTCTGTCGCTGGGGATCTGGGCCGCCTGCCCAGCATCCCTGTAGGGCCGGTAGAGAGACTGCGGTCCCATCTCCACCTGCCTGCTGGGGGTCCTCCCAGGACCAGTCTATGAGGCCTGCTGCCTCTGGTATCTCTGGTTGGGGTTGGGGAAGGAGACCGGTTGTCTCTTCCCTCTGCACAGTATACTGCCGCTGGGGAGGGAGGTCGCTGCTCTCCTCTCCCTGTGGAACATGCTGTGGCTGGGGAGAGAGACCAGGTGTCCATACCCTCAAACTCCACAGTTGGCGCTCAAAGGCTCGTGCCGCTTTGTTCTCCGTATCCAATTCCCGGATGATGCGACTGACTACCTCCTGCGCAGGGTCTGGACCATATCGGACTAGCCGCCTCTTTACCTCTGGAACGAAATCCGCGCCCTCATAGCGACGGATCCGGTTGAGGTGCTCTTCACATGGTTCTGACCAGTATCTTGTCAGCTCCATGCTGCTGTAGGTAGGGACGCTGCGCAGTGGCTAGCGTTGCCCTCAATAACTTTCCTACGATACCAGTGCTGTTGTGGTGCTGCTCCTTGCGCTAGGACGCCAATCCCACCGCTGCCGCCAAATGTTACGGTTGCCTCCAGGCTGGCTGGAAGTTGGACCGTAGAAAAGGATGCTCCTAGCGCTCACCAAAGAATCATCAGCACCATAGTCAGCAATCCCTGTAGTGATATTAGCTGAAGCTGTCCCCTACAAACATGAGTCAAAGCTTCAAGTTAGAGGGTCAACATAGGTCTCATGTGCTGGAGCACACAGCCTGCTTTTATTCAGGTTACATGCAAACAGGACACTCTCAGGGGGAGGCATAAAATCCCCCATCACACATTTGATATTAGATAGAGAGACACTCCCTTTGACAGGCCACAACATTTACTTCAGCAGATAACATTACACACAATAAAACAATGCAGTCCACCTTATCAATACTAGTCTGATTAGACAATGGGAAAGTTGATCACTAAACCTAATTAGAGCTGATCCCAGCAGACTTGTATGTAGAATAGGTTTCTTGAAGCTGAACAAAATTTAACTCTTAATGGCACACAATGAAACTGAACCAAGTGGGAGAAAGCCAGGGACAAGTCATTTCACAGGTCTGGGGACATAGTCTTAAAGGGGGCATTGTTCACCAGAGTCACAATATGTCCCCAGACGTTTCCCAAAGGGCCACACACACCCAACAAAAGTCAATATACTCTCAGGGGCACAATCTTCCAGGGGCCATAGTCATGAGGAAGGAGGCTGGCAAATAGGCTTCTCCAAAATTCAGGGAAGCAGGGCAACCTTCCATTTAAAGGGCCAGTCACAAATAGCAGTTTGTAACAGGAGACTCACAAGAAAGAGCAGATAATTCAGAAACTCTTCTGGCAGAAGAGATTGCCAAAAAGAACAAAACTTTCCAAGAAAGTAATTTAATGTCCAATGAATGCATAGGTTCAAACAGAGGAGCTTGAAGAGCCCCCAGAACCAAATTCAAACTCCAAGGAGGAGAAATTGACTTAATGACAGGTTTTATACGAACCAAAGCTTGTACAAAACAATGAATATCAGGAAGAATAGCAATCTTTCTGTGAAAAAGAACAGAAAGAGCAGAGATTTGACCTTTAAAGGAACTTGCGGACAAACCCTTATCTAAACCATCCTGAAGAAACTGTAAAATTCTCGGTATTCTAAAAGAATGCCAAGAAAAATGATGAGAAAGACACCAAGAAATATAAGTCTTCCAGACTCTATAATATATCTCTCTAGATACAGATTTACGCGCCTGTAACATAGTATTAATCACAGAGTCAGAGAAACCTCTTTGACCAAGAATCAAGCGTTCAATCTCCATACCTTTAAATTTAAGGATTTCAGATCCTGATGGAAAAAAGGACCTTGCGACAGAAGGTCTGGTCTTAACGGAAGAGTCCACGGTTGGCAAGAGGCCATCCGGACCAGATCCGCATACCAAAACCTGTGAGGCCATGCCGGAGCTACCAGCAGAACAAACGAGCATTCCTTCAGAATCTTGGAGATTACTCTTGGAAGAAGAACTAGAGGCGGAAAGATATAGGCAGGATGATACTTCCAAGGAAGTGATAATGCATCCACTGCCTCCGCCTGAGGATCCCGGGATCTGGACAGATACCTGGGAAGTTTCTTGTTTAGATGAGACGCCATCAGATCTATTTCTGGAAGTTCCCACATTTGAACAATCTGAAGAAATACCTCTGGGTGAAGAGACCATTCGCCCGGATGCAACGTTTGGCGACTGAGATAATCCGCTTCCCAATTGTCTATACCTGGGATATGAACCGCAGAGATTAGACAGGAGCTGGATTCCGCCCAAACCAGAATTCGAGATACTTCTTTCATAGCCAGAGGACTGTGAGTCCCTCCTTGATGATTGATGTATGCCACAGTTGTGACATTGTCTGTCTGAAAACAAATGAACGATTCTCTCTTCAGAAGAGGCCAAAACTGAAGAGCTCTGAAAATTGCATGAAGTTCCAAAATATTGATCGGTAATCTCACCTCCTGAGATTCCTAAACTCCTTGTGCCGTCAGAGATCCCCACACAGCTCCCCAACCCGTGAGACTTGCATCTGTTGAAATTACAGTCCAGGTCGGAAGCACAAAAGAAGCCCCCTGAATTAAACGATGGTGATCTGTCCACCACGTTAGAGAGTGTCGTACAATCGGTTTTAAAGATATTATTTGAGATATCTTTGTGAAATCCTTGCACCATTGATTCAGCATACAGAGCTGAAGAGGTTGCATGTGAAAACGAGCAAAGGGGATCGCGTCCGATGCAGCAGTCATAAGACCTAGAATTTCCATGCATAAGGCTACCGAAGGGAAGGATTGTGACTGAAGGTTTCGACAAGCTGAAATCAATTTTAGACGTCTCTTGTCTGTTAAAGACAGAGTCATGGACACTGAATCTATCTGGAAACCCAGAAAGGTCACCCTTGTCTGAGGAATCAATGAACTTTTTGGTAAATTGATCCTCCAACCATGATCTTGAAGAAACAACACAAGTCGATTCGTATGAGATTCTGCTAAATGTAAAGACTGAGCAAGTACCAAGATATCGTCCAAATAAGGAAATACCACAATACCCTGTTCTCTGATTACAGACAGAAGGGCACCGAGAACCTTTGTAAAAATTCTTGGAGCTGTAGCTAGGCCAAACGGCAGAGCCACAAACTGGTAATGCTTGTCCAGAAAAGAGAATCTCAGGAACTGATAATGATCTGGATGAATCGGAATATGCAGATATGCATCCTGTAAATCTATTGTGGACATATAATGCCCTTGCTGAACAAAAGGCAAGATAGTCCTTACAGTTACCATTTTGAACGTAGGTATCCTTACATAACGATTCAATATTTTTAGATCCAGAACTGGTCTGAATGAATTCTCCTTCTTTTGTACAATGAAGAGATTTGAATAAAACCCCATCCCCTGTTCCGGAACTGGAACTGGCATAATTACTCCAGCCAACTCTAGATCTGAAACACAATTCAGAAATGCTTGAGCTTTCACTGGATTTACTGGGACACGGGAAAGAAAAAATCTCTTTGCAGGAGGTCTCATCTTGAAACCAATTCTGTACCCTTCTGAAACAATGTTCTGAATCCAAAGATTGTGAACAGAATTGAACCAAATTTCTTTGAAAAAACGTAACCTGCCCCCTACCAGCTGAGCTGGAATGAGGGCCGCACCTTCATGTGGACTTAGAAGCAGGCTTTGCCTTTCTAGCTGGCTTGGATTTATTCCAGACTGGAGATGGTTTCCAAACTGAAACTGCTCCTGAGGATGAAGGATCAGGCTTTTGTTCTTTGTTGAAACGAAAGGAACGAAAACGATTATTAGCCCTGTTTTTACCCTTAGATTTTTTATCCTGTGGTAAAAAAGTTCCTTTCCCACCAGTAACAGTTGAGATAATAGAATCCAACTGAGAACCAAATAATTTGTTACCCTGGAAAGAAATGGAAAGTAGAGTTGATTTAGAAGCCATATCAGCATTCCAAGTCTTAAGCCATAAAGCTCTTCTAGCTAAAATAGCTAGAGACATAAACCTGACATCAACTCTAATAATATCAAAAATGGCATCACAGATAAAATTATTAGCATGCTGAAGAAGAATAATAATATTATGAGAATCATGATCTGTTACTTGTTGCGCTAAAGTTTCCAACCAAAAAGTTGAAGCTGCAGCAACATCAGCCAATGATATAGCAGGTCTAAGAAGATTACCTGAACACAGATAAGCTTTTCTTAGAAAGGATTCAATTTTCCTATCTAAAGGATCCTTAAACGAAGTACCATCTGACGTAGGATTAGTAGTACGTTTAGCAAGGGTAGAAATAGCCCCATCAACTCTAGGGATTTTGTCCCAAAATTCTAATCTGTCAGACGGCACAGGATATATTTGCTTAAAACGTTTAGAAGGAGTAAATGAATTACCCAATTTATCCCATTCTTTGGAAATTACTACAGAAATAGCATTAGGAACAGGAAAAACTTCTGGAATAACCACAGGAGATTTAAATACCTTATCTAAACGTTTAGAATTAGTATCAAGAGGACCAGAATCCTCTATTTCTAAAGCAATTAGTACTTCTTTAAGTAAAGAACGAATAAATTCCATTTTAAATAAATATGAAGATTTATCAGCATCAATCTCTGAGACAGAATCCTCTGAACCAGAAGAATCATCAGAATCAGAATGATGATGTTCATTTAAAAATTCATCTGTAGGGAGAGAAGTTTTAAAAGATTTTTTATGTTTACTAGAAGGAGAAATAACAGACATAGCCTTCTTGATGGATTCAGAAACAAAATCTCTTATGTTATCAGGAACATTCTGCACCTTAGATGTTGAAGGAACTGCAACAGGCAATGGTACTTTACTAAAGGAAATATTATCTGCATTAACAAGTTTGTCATGACAATTAATACAAACAACAGCCGGAGGAATAGCTACCAAAAGTTTACAGCAGATACACTTAGCTTTGGTAGGTCCAGCACTAGACAGCGATTTTCCTGAAGTATCTTCTGACTCAGATGCAACGTGAGACATCTTGCAATATGTAAGAGAAAAAACAACATATAAAGCAAAATTGATCAAATTCCTTAAATGACAGTTTCAGGAATGGGAAAAAATGCCAAAGAACAAGCTTCTAGCAACCAGAAGCAATGAAAAATGAGACTTAAATAATGTGGAGACAAAAGCGACGCCCATATTTTTTTAGCGCCAAATAAGACGCCCACATTATTTGGCGCCTAAATGCTTTTGGCGCCAAAAATGACGCCACTTCCGGAACGCCGACATTTTTGGCGCAAAATAACATCAAAAAAATGACGCAACTTCCGGCGACACGTATGACGCCGGAAACGGAAAAGATTTTTTGCGCCAAAAAAGTCCACGCCAAGAATGACGCAATAAAATGAAGCATTTTCAGCCCCCCGCGAGCCTAACAGCCCACAGGGAAAAAAAGAGTCAAATTTTTGAAGGTAAGAAAAAATGATTAATTCAAATGCATTATCCCAAATATGAAACTGACTGTCTGAAAATAAGGAATGTTGAACATTCTGAGTCAAGGCAAATAAATGTTTGAATACATATATTTAGAACTTTATAAACAAAGTGCCCAACCATAGCTTAGAGTGTCACAGAAAATAAGATTTACTTACCCCAGGACACTCATCTACATGTTTGTAGAAAGCCAAACCAGTACTGAAACGAGAATCAGCAGAGGTAATGGTATATAAATAAGAGTATATCGTCGATCTGAAAAGGGAGGTAAGAGATGAATCTCTATGACCGATAACAGAGAACCTATGAAATAGACCCCGTAGAAGGAGATCACTGCATTCAAATAGGCAATACTCTCCTCACATCCCTCTGACATTCACTGCACGCCGAGAGGAAAACCGGGCTCCAACTTGCTGCGGAGCGCATATCAACGTAGAATCTAGCACAAACTTACTTCACCACCTCCATAGGAGGCAAAGTTTGTAAAACTGAATTGTGGGTGTGGTGAGGGGTGTATTTATAGGCATTTTGAGGTTTGGGAAACTTTGCCCCTCCTGGTAGGAATGTATATCCCATACGTCACTAGCTCATGGACTCTTACTAATTACATGAAAGAAAGCCTGGACGTCTGGAACTTTTGCCAGACGCTTGTGCAAAAGAAATAGACAGAGCAGAGATCTGTCCCTTTAACGAACTAGCTGATAAGCCATTTTCCAAACCCTCTTGGAGAAAGGACAATATCCTAGGAATCCTAACCTTACTCCATGAGTAACTCTTGGATTCGCACCAATACAGGTATTTACGCCATATCTTATGGTAGATTTTCCTGGTAACAGGCTTTCGTGCCTGAATTAAGGTATCAATAACTGACTCGGAGAAGCCACGCTTTGATAGGATCAAGCGTTCAATCTCCATGCACTCAGTCTCAGAGAAATTAGATTTGGATGATTGAAAGGACCTTGTATTAGAAGGTCTTGCCCCAGAGGTAGAGTCCATGGTGGACAGGACGACATGTTCACTAGGTCTGCATACCTGGTCCTGCGTGGCTACGCAGGCGCTATCAGAATCACCGATGCTCTCTCCTGCTTGATCTTGGCAATCAGTCGAGGGAGCAGAGGAAACGGTGGAAACACATAAGCCAGGTTGAAGAACCAAGGAGCTGCTAGAGCATCTATCAGCGTCGCTCCCGGGTCCCTGGACCTGGATCTATAACGAGGAAGCTTGGCGTTCTGGCGAGACGCCATGAGATCCAGTTCTGGTTTGCCCCAACGATGGACCAGTTGAGCAAACACCTCCGGATGGAGTTCCCACTCCCCCAGATGAAAAGTCTGACGACTTCGAAAATCTGCCTCCCAGTTCTCCACGCCTGGGATGTGGATCGCTGACAAGTGGCAAGAGTGAGACTCTGCCCAGAGAATTATCTTTGAGACTTCTAACATCGCTAGGGAACTCCTGGTTCCCCCTTGATGGTTGATGTAAGCCACAGTCGTGATGTTGTCCGACTGAAATCTGATGAACCTCAGGGTTGCTAATTGAGGCCAAGCTAGAAGAGCATTGAATATTGCTCTTAACTCCAGAATATTTATTGGGAGGAGTTTCTCCTCCTGAGTCCACGATCCCTGAGCCTTCAGGGAGTTCCAGACTGCGCCCCAGCCTAGAAGGTTGGCATCTGTTGTTACAATCGTCCAATCTGGCCTGCGAAAGGTCATACCCTTGGACAGATGGACCCGAGATAGCCACCAGAGAAGAGAATCTCTGGTCTCTTGATCCAGATTTAGTAGAGGGGACAGATCTGAATAATCCCCATTCCACTGACCTAGCATGCACAATTGCAGCGGTCTGAGATGCAGGCGCGCAAATGGCACTATGTACATTGCTGCTACCATTAAGCCGATTACTTCCATGCACTGAGCCACTGACGGGCGTGGAATGGAATGAAGGACACGGCAAGCATTTAAAAGTTTTCATAACCTGGACTCCGTCAGGTAAATTTTCATTTCTACAGAATCTATCAGAGTCCCTAGGAAGGAGACTCTTGTGAGTGGTGATAGAGAACTCTTTTTCCACGTTCACTTTCCACCCGTGCGACCTCAGAAATGCCAGAACTATCTCTGTATGAGACTTGGCAATTTGAAAGCTTGACGCCTGTATCAGGATGTCGTCTAGATACGGAGCCACCGCTATGCCTCGCGGTCTTAGAACCACCAGAAGTGAGCCCAGAACCTTTGTAAAGATTCTCGGGGCAGTAGCCAACCCGAAGGGGAGAGCTACAAATTGGTAATGCCTGTCTAGAAAGGCAAATCTTAGGAACCGATGATGAATCGGTATGTGAAGGTAGGCATCCTTTAAGTCCACTGTGGTCATGTACTGACCCTCTTGGATCATGGGTAGGATGGTCCGAATAGTTTCCATTTTGAATGATGGAACTCTTAGGAATTTGTTTAAGATCTTTAGGTCCAAGATTGGTCTGAAGGTTCCCTCTTTCTTGGGAACCACAAACAGATTTGAATAAAATCCCTGTCCTTGTTCCGTCCGCGGAACTGGGTGGATCACCCCCATTACTAGGAGGTCTTGTACACAGCTTAGGAATGCCTCTTTCTTTATCTGGTTTTCTGATAACCTTGAAAGATGAAATCTCCCTTGAGGAGGAGAAGCCTTGAAGTCCAGAAGATATCCCTGAAATATGATCTCCAACGCCCAGGGATCCTGGACATCTCTTGCCCACGCCTGGGCGAAGAGAGAAAGTCTGCCCCCCACTAGATCCGTTTCCGGATAGGGGGCCATTCCTTCATGCTTTCTTGGGGGCAGTAGCAGGTTTTCTGGCCTGCTTGCCCTTGTTCCAGGACTGGTTAGGTTTCCAGGCCTGTCTGGAATGAGCGACAGTTCCTTCCTGTTTTGGAGCGGAGGAAGTTGATGCTGCTCCTGCCTTGAAATTTCGAAAGGCACGAAAATTAGACTGTTTGGCCTTTGATTTGGCCCTGTCCTGAGGAAGGGTATGACCCTTACCTCGAGTAATGTCAGCAATAATTTCTTTCAAGCCGGGCCCGAATAAGGTCTGCCCTTTGAAAGGAATATTAAGTAATTTAGATTTAGAAGTCACGTCAGCTGACCAGGATTTAAGCCATAGCGCCCTCCGCGCCTGGATGGCGAATCCGGAGTTCTTAGCCGTTAGTTTAGTCAAATGTACAATGGCATCAGAAACAAATGAGTTAGCTAGCTTAAGTGATCTAAGCTTGTCCATAATTTCATCCAATGGAACTGTGTGAATGGCCTCTTCCAGAGACTCAAACCAGAATGCCGCAGCAGCAGTGACAGGCGCAATGCATGCAAGGGGCTGCAGGATAAAACCTTGTTGAACAAACATTTTCTTAAGGTAACCTTCTAATTTTTTATCCATTGGATCCGAAAAAGCACAACTGTCCTCAACTGGGATAGTGGTACGCTTTGCTAAAGTAGAAACTGCTCCCTCCACCTTAGGGACCGTTTGCCATAAGTCCCGTGTTGTGGTGTCTATTGGGAACATTTTTCTAAATATAGGAGGAGGGGAAAAGGGCACACCAGGTCTATCCCACTCCTTGCTAATAATTTCTGTAAGCCTTTTAGGTATAGGGAAAACATCAGTACACACCGGTACCGCATAGTATCTATCCAGCCTACACAATTTCTCTGGAATTGCAACTGTGTTACAGTCGTTCAGAGCAGCTAAAACCTCCCCAAGCAATACACGGAGGTTCTCAAGCTTAAATTTAAAATTAGAGATCTCTGAATCAGGTTTCCCCGGATCAGATCCGTCACCCACAGAATGAAGCTCTCCGTCCTCATGTTCTGCAAACTGTGACGCAGTATCAGACATGGCTCTTACAGCACCTGCGCGCTCTGCATCTCTCCTAATCCCAGAGCTATCGCGCTTGCCTCTCAATTCTGGCAATCTAGATAATACTTCTGACAGGGTATTATTCATGATTGTAGCCATGTCCTGTAAAGTAATTGCTATGGGCGTCCCTGATGTACTTGGCGCCATATTAGCGTGTGTCCCCTGAGCGGGAGGCGAAGGTACTGACACGTGAGGAGAGTTAGTCGGCATAACTTCCCCCTCGTCGTCTGGTGATAATTCTTTTATAGATAAAGACTGATCTTTATTATTTAAAGTGAAATCAATACATTTAGTACACATATTCCTATGAGGCTCCACACTGGCTTTCAAACATAATGAACAAATAGATTCATCTATATCAGACATGTTTAAACAGACTAGCAATAAGACTGGCAAGCTTGAAAAACACTTTACAACAAGTTTACAAGCAATATAAAAAATGCTACTGCGCCTTTAAGAAGCACAAAACCTGTATCAAGTTGAAATAACAATGAACCAAAGCAGTTATACCAACCAAATTTTCACAGTAAATGTATTAAGTTAGCAGAGCATTGCACCCACTTGCAAATGGATGATTAACCCCTTAATACCCAAAACGGAATAACAATAGAAAAAAAACGTTTTTTAAAACAGTCACATACACTGTCACAGCTCTGCTGTGACTTTTTACCTCCCTCAATATGACTTTTGAAACCTTTTGAGCCCTCTAGAGAAGTCCTGGATCATGCAGGAAGAAGCAGGAAGTCTGAGTCTGAATTTTTACTGCGCAAAAAAGCGCTAAAATAGGCCCCTCCCACTCATATTACAACAGTGGGAAGCCTCAGTTAACTGTTTCTATACAGAAATTAGCCAGCCATGTGGAAAAAATTATGCCCCAATAAGTTTTATCACCAAATGTACGTTAAAAAAACGATTAAACATGCCAGCAAACGTTTTAAAACACATTCTTTGAAGAGTATATATCTCTATTAATAAGCCTGATACCAGTCGCTTTCACTGCATTTAAGGCTTTACTTACATTACTTCGGTATCAGCAGCATTTTCTTAGTCAATTCCATTCCTTAGAAAAATATTTTACTGCACATACCTTTAGTTGCAGGAAACCTGCACGCCATTCCCTCTCTGAAGTTACCTCACTCCTCAGAATGTGTGAGAACAGCAAGTGGATCTTAGTTACTTCTGCTAAGATCATAGAAAACGCAGGCAGATTCTTCTTCCAAATACTGCCTGAGAAAAAACAGCACACTCCGGTGCCATTTAAAAATAACAAACTTTTGATTGAAGAAATAAACTAAGTATAAAACACCACAGTCCTCTCACGACCTCCTATCTATGTTGAGGGTTGCAAGAGAATGACTGGGTATGACATGTGAGGGGAGGAGCTATATAGCAGCTCTGCTGTGGGTGATCCTCTTGCAACTTCCTGTTGGGAAGGGAATATATCCCACAAGTAATGGATGATCCGTGGACTGGATACACTTAACAAGAGAAAATAAAAAAGCTAAGATTACAAAAAATAAACTAAATTATCCAACATAAAAAGTTATTCCTATTCTAACCCCCCTTAAAAACAAAAAAGTCACCCCAAAATAAAAACACTCCCTAATCTAACAATAAACTTCCAATAGCCCTTAAAAGGGCCTTTTGTAGGGCATTGCCCTAAAGAAATCAGCTCCTTTTAAAAAAAAAAAAATACAAATCCCCCCCTAATCTACCCATTGCCCCTAAAGGGGCATTTCTATGGGCATTTAGCTCTTTAAGTGCCCATGAAAAAAAAAAGCCCTAATCTAAACCCCCCCCCCCCAAAAATGTACTCACCATTCCTGAAGTACAGACATCCATCTTCTTCCAGGCGGAGCAAAGTCTTCATCCAGGCAGCAAAGGTCTTCATCCAGAGACGAACCAACCCGGCACGGAGGCGGATTGGTAGCGGGGTGGCCATCTTCATGTGATCGTCCGCCGCACACTGAAGATAGTGAGGTACCCCTTTTATATTGGGGTTCCTTGCATTCCTATTGGCTGAAAATTTCAAATCAGCCAATAGGATGAGAGCTGCTTAAATTCTATTGGCTTATTTGAAAAGCCAATAGGATTTAAGCAGCTCTCATCCTATTGGCTGATTTGAAATTATCAGCCATTAGGAATGCAAGTTACCCAAATATAAAACGGGTACCTTGCATTCAATCTTCAGTGTGCAGCGGACGATCCCAAAGAAGACCTCCACGTTGGATGACAGTGCTGCTGCCGATCCATGCCCCCGGGATGATTGAAGATAGTCCCGTGCTTGAAGACCTTCGCCGGCTGGATGAAGACTTTGCTCCACCTGGAAGAAGATGGATGTCCAAACTTCAGGAATGGCGAGTACATTTTTTGGGGTTAGTGTTAGGTTTTTATTTTTTTTATTTTTTGGAGTGTTTTTTTTTTTTTTTTAGATTAGGGCTTTTTTATATTAATGGACACTAATAGAGCTGATTGCCCTTTAAAGGGTAATGTCCATAGAAATGCCCCTTTAGCGGCAATGGGTAGATTCGCTTTTTTTTTAGTTAGGTCTTTTTTATTTTGTGTGGTTGGGTGGGTGGGGGGTTGTACAGTTAGGGGGAACTTTGTATTATTTTTTTCAAAAAAAGGGTCAATTTCTTTAGACCAATGCCCTATAAAAGGCCCTTTTAAGGACTATTGGTAGTTTATAGTTAGATAAGTGGGTGTTTTTATTTTGGTATGGCTTTTTTGTTTTTAAGGGGGGGTATGAATAGGAATAACTTTTTTTGATAATTTAGTTTGTTATTCTTTGTTGTTATACTTTTTTTTATTTTTTTTGTAACTTTAGTTTTTTGTTTTTTTTTAAGTGTACTGTTAAAGGGACAGTCAAGCCAAAAAAAAAACTTTCTTGATTTAAATAGGGAATGTAATGTTAAACAACTTTCCAATTTACTTTTATCACCAATCTTGCTTTGTTCTCTTGGTATTCTTAGTTGAAAGCTAAACCTAGGAGAGATGAATATGCTAATTTCTTGGACCTTGAAGACTGCCTCTAATCTGAATGCATTTTGACCACTAGAGGGCATTAGTTAATGTTTTTTATATAGATAACATTGAGCTCATACACATGAAGTTACCCTGGAGTCAGTACTGATTGGCTAAAATGCAAGTCTGTCAAAAGAACTGAAATAAGGGGGCAGTTTGCAGAAGCATAGATACAAGGTAATCATAGAGGTAAAAGGTGTATTTCTATAACAGTGTTGATTATGCAAAACAGGGGAATGGATAATAAAGGGATTATATTACTTTTTAAACAACAAAAATTCTGATGTGAAAGATAAACTACAACAAGGTGAAAACATATAAAAACAGCGCCAACATTCAAAAGATACAAGCTCCCAAAATGAGATCCCTAAAAACTCAAATAGAAATGGCTATATATAGAAAAAGAGGAAGCGCCAACC
Source organism: Bombina bombina (assembly GCF_027579735.1). Classification (NCBI taxonomy): domain Eukaryota; kingdom Metazoa; phylum Chordata; class Amphibia; order Anura; family Bombinatoridae; genus Bombina; species Bombina bombina. Next base: position 793,570,258 of record NC_069501.1, on the reverse strand, counting down.
ATAGGCTACAGTATCATTATACAATAATGTGATTAAAAATACAATAATGTGATTAAAAATAAATGTAATAACATACATACATATTAGGGTACCCTTTTATATATATATATATATATATATATATATATATATATATATATATATATATATATATATATATATATATATATATATATAAAACATAATCAATATATATGTGATATTGCTGAAATAATCCCTAGTGATATAACTTGATAATAAAAATGTCCCAAGTGATGATAATAGTCTTTAAATATCCTTGTGGAGTGTCCTAAGTGTAAAAAGCCCTATATCCTGTGTATCCAAGTAAAATCCTAATGTGGATGAGAACATTTCCAATGTTCCGAATGGCAAAAATGTAAAAAAAATTAAAAAAAATATATATATAAAAAATAAAAATCAAAAAATAAAAATAAAAATTGTGTGTAATAGGATCCAATAAAGTTAATAAAAATCCAATGAGATCCAGTGAAGGTGGTACCTGTGAAAAAAGAAATCACATAATAATAATATAAACTGATTTGAAAATAGGCTTACCCTATGTTTAGACTCAAGCAGTGACCTCTAGTAATGTGTATATTGACGCGTTTCGGCCCCACACTGGGCATTTCTCAAGATGTCAACTGTTGATAGTAACATGGCTGAAATAGCCTTTAAGGACCAATCATAGTGGGCGTAGTTTCCCGCCTCAATTTGCCATTAACTATATCATAACAACCCTATCTTGCCCTAAAACAAAATGGTGACCTTGTTTTCCTGCCACCAGAGAGCCGATTCTCCCTCATGATTGGTTTCAGTGTTATAATTGCAAACCTTCGTAATATATAAACCCCATTTATATTAAGTATAATGCAAGTTTTTTGTAGTTGTGATAAAAACTAATCTTTTACCATAGTCTCCCCCTCTCCATTGCTTTGATACTTTACATATAGCCATATATTTGAGACTTGTATTTTTGCCTCCATGTTTGTCTTGAAAATGTTTGTATAGTGAGACATCGTCTCTGTTATGTTTAATGGCTTATAGGTGTTCCCTAATCCTGTCTTTGACACTCCGTGATATCTGTCCAACATATTGGAGGCTACAACCACATTCTATGAGGTAAATTACCCCCTTGTCCTGACAACGAATGATATCATTGATCTTGAAAACCTCTTTGCTAATATTTGATTTAAAATGTGTCACCCTTGACACCATGCTGGCAAGCTTTACACCATCCACAAGGGAAAAAACCTTTTAGTCTCTCCCCTTTGATATTAGTCTCAAATATTTATTTTCTGATTTTTGTAGACTTGGTGCTAGCATTGTCTTGAGGTTTTCAGATTTACGGTAGATAAATTTAGGGACATTACTTAGTTTCTCACCTATTATGTTATCTTGTTTCAATAGATACCAATGGTTCTCAACTATACGTTCAATTAAACTACGATTTTCACTGTATTTTGTAATCAGAGGAACAACAATCTCATTTTCATTCTCACTTAATTTATTCTTATTTCTGTTTTTATAGACCAAATGAGATTCTCTGTATATCCTGTTGACAGTTTTAATGCTATTTTTCAACACGTCTTCTGAATATCTTCTTTCTAAAAATCTATTTTTCAAAAGACTCGACTGTTCCAACCAATTTTCTGCCTTAGAACAATTTTTCTTAACTCTTAATAATTGTCCCTTTGGTATATTAGATTTCCAAGTGTGGTGATGGTAGCTTGATTGGTGAATATAATTATTACAGTCGACTTTTTAAAAAAAGGTTGAGGTTTAAATTTTACCATTTTCTATCTCTATAAAAAGGCCTAAAAACGTTATATTAGTATGGCTTGATTAACTTGAGGTTTTGTTCGTTTCTATTCATCACCTCTATGGTGAATTTCAAGTCATCCTCTGTACCTTAAGAAGAAAGAACAAGGTGACACACTCCTTTCCAAATATATAAATTAGCAGCACAACGGCTTACGCGTTTCGGGTGTTACCCGTAATCATAGCCTGATGGTGTGCACATCCTGGTATCCTTAAAAACTCTGTTCTCACAATTGATTGGTTAAAACACATGAATGACGCTGAACTCAGTGTACAAAGTTTGCTACAGCACTTTACATGTTAACACTGTTCATTATCTGTTTTTGACATATAGTATTATCATCTCATGAGTAGTTTAACACAGATACATCACATCAAAATGAATTCCTGACCATAAAGACGATCTCTAAATAAATTCTTATTATTACATGGACCAACGGAGATAAACAAATGATGACAATATGTGCATAAGTGTCTAAAAGTATATAGCTCCTGTTATTGTATATGCATGACAAGCTTATTAGAACAGGATAATGTAAAATTAATCACTTCTGAGATTGAAAACACAATATATACACTTCTTAAAAAACACATAGGTAAAGACAATCAACATTGCTATTGTCATCCCTGAATAGAAAACTGGACTTACCTAGTGGATATAATTCATAGTCCTAAGTATTTACTTTCGGACCTTCTTGTATATAGGAGTAAATTTATGAAAAAATTATATTACCTGGTGGATTTAATGCAAACATAAAAATCAATAGTTAGTTATTAATACATTTCAATTTTTTTTTCTCCTATAATTTAGAACTCTTGATTAGTTGTCTAAATAATATTAGTGATGGACAAACTGCCAAACATCTCCAAATTAGCTAGTCTATAATAGAAGCAATACTTAGGGTGGATATAACGTGTCCATATACCTGGTAAGACTCAATATACAATAAATAGAATATCAAATATGAGCACAGATTTTATGACCAAATTAGTTACTCCTGAACATTTGCAAAGATAGTGATAAATAAGAACTGACTTCTATATTATCACGGACTAATTAAACTAAGAAAGAGGAGGGAGGGGGGGGTTAATGTATACATTAATATGATTCTGCTTATTCCCAAAAGTTAATTAGATCGTACTTAGAATTTAGACCTAATGGGTATCTAGTCTTCAGTTTGAACATCCAAAAGATCTCTCTTGGCGAGAAGCTTGTCCATATCCCCATCTCTATTAGGTATTTTAACTTGTTCTATGGCACACCATTTTCATGGTGTTCAGATTACCTTATTTTAGAAACTGACCCAACCCCCAGTTTTATTCTTGGTTGCTAATATCAGCTAAGAACAATGGGATAATAACCAATGAAGAATATCGTTATCTCTATGAGCCCTTTCCTAAACAATCTGTTTTTTACCACCTTCCAAAAATCCACAAGGACCCTATCAACCCACCCGGAAGACCTATTGTGTCGGGGATAGGGTCCTTGTGTGATAATCTGTCCAAATACGTCGACTTTTATCTCCAACCCATTGTAAAAAGAACTAAAGCATATGTTAAAGATACACTGGAAGTAATACAAATCTATGAAGGTGTATCTTGGGACGACAACTTTTGGTGGGTTACGTGTGATGTATCCTCCGTCTACACCTGCATCCCACATGATGCAGGTGTGGAGGAAGTAAGATTAGAACTCAAAAGATGGAGAATTCCCTCTGAACATATAGAATTTCTTATTGACAGCATGAAGTTTATTTTGACACAGAATTTTTTTAATTTTGAGGATAAGTGTTACTTACAAAAAAGGGGCACAGCGATGGGGACAACATTTGCCCCATCCTATGAAAATTTGTATGTTAATGGTTATGAGTTAAAACACATTTGGACTAATAATCCCTACAGTACCAACATTCAATATTATAACAGATACATAGATGATATTATAATTATCTGGAGAGGTACTGTAGAGAGTATTATGGAATTTTATGAGTACTTAAATAACAACAGTTATAATCTCAAATTCACAGGGAAACATTCTCAGGATCAAATAGAATTCCTAGATTTAATACTATTTAAGGATGAACAAAAACAGGTATCAGTGAAAAATTACAGGAAACCGACAGAGAAAAATAGTTTTATTAATGCTAATAGCAATCACAAAAAGAATTGGATACTAAATGTTCCTTACAGCCAATATCTGAGACTCAGGAGAAACTGTAGCAATGTTAGGGATTTTGAAAGCGAATCCAGAATATTAGACAAGAAGTTCCTGGAAAAAGGGTACAATAATGATTTTGGAAGCCATGGGTTTAACATCTGCATTTGTTTATTAGCTGTGGAGGACGGCTGCTCCACACGCGGGACTACTGAGCCTTTCCAGTGCGGGAGGGAATGTCAGAGTGGCTACTTCCTGCAAGCCTGCGGAGGCTTGATTTATATCAGTTTAGTACAA